>NW_016157937.1:142162-159207 GCF_001687245.7 Rhagoletis zephyria
AAAAAAAATCTAAAGTGGTGGTACATGTAGCCCAAAAAGTGCGCAAACGACGTTGTCAATTGAATAGTAAATGTAGCTACTCGGCGCCGCAAGCCTATAAAATAACAGCTTACTAGGCGGATGAAACCGAGTGCGATTATTGGCGACACGCGCGACTCGGAACGACAATCAATCAAAAAAATCAATTAGAAATGCTTACAGAGCATGTCAAGGAGTAAACTAATGAGATAAAGAACTCCACAAGCGGCAGAAAAATGTATGCCTAAGGTTGCCACTTGTATGAAGAATAATTAGTTATAAAAAATATGTTATAATAATATTTGTAGATTTTGAAATATTTATGACAAGCGAAAAGTACTTTAACCCAGAGACATAAAATTTGGGCATAAAAAGATATGGGGTTGAGAAAATTTTAAGAAAGCATATATTGAACCAGAGTTGCCACCTGGTTAAAGAACAAAAATAAATTGTATAAATAATTTCAGTAACTAAACTAAAACAAAAATTAGTAAAATAGTTGATCTTAATGAAAAAATGAGGCCATCTTAATGAAAAAAAAATGTTGTCAAAAGGGTTACCACCTATCTACGAGCTATATATATTTTTACATAAAGTAATCTAGTATGGATATTAAATTAAAGCTACTTGAAAAACATCCGATGCCAAAATTCAGGAATATGGTTGCCACCTGTAATACGGTTGCCAAAATCAAAACCCAAATCAACAAAATACTCTCGAGGCCATCTTAATGAAAAAATTGGGTGTAGAAGGGTTACTACCCTCCTATGAACTACAAAAAGTTTTACTTAAAGTATTCGAGTATTAGCTGCTTGAGAAACATTAAATGCCAACATTTAAGAATAAGGTTGCCAGCTATCTAAGCAATAAATATTACACAAATGAATTTTGTATGCAAAATTTTATTTCAAATTCATTAGCGTGTCCAACTACATACGAGTACATATGTATGTAAATATACATAAATTAGGTACTATTTTAATTAGGGTTATCAAACGAACATACAACTTTTTGACGTACAACCAAACCTACAACAAAATTAAAATATGTAAATTATTCAAGCAAACAATTTTAAAGTTAGTTTCTCAAGTAATTTTTAATAGTAAAAATAATTTTGAAAGTAAAATTTTAACTAAACATTTGACAAAACAAATACATAGTTTTTAACATTTCATGAGGGCAGATATTTTAAAAATTTTTTCTAAGAGCTTAGCAAATTTGTAACCATAATACATACCAAACCTACAATGTAAACAAGCAATTATTGGTGTAAACACGAAATTTACATAAAAAGGCAAAAAAAAACCAAGCACATTGCGTTTGCCGCGTGTCGACCAGCTATGTTTAGAAATAAGAGTTAAGCGCTGATAAATATTACAACAACAATGCAAACAACAACCGGCTATTACTTCGCTTCCGTTTTTTCGCGACACACTATGACGTCACTAAGCAGCCGTCGTCTGCTCAGTTTGCTTTGAAAAGGCAACACAAAGTATAACAAACGCAAGTTGGCTGCTTAAGTCTTTTGTTTGGAGCGAGACACTTTACTTTTGCTTTTATTTTGCTTTTCATTGATTTTATTTGCTATTTTTTCAGCTTTGTTATTTTTTTTATATGTAAGTCGACAACTTCACTTGATTTATGAGCAGCCAAATGTGCTATGAGGCAAATATACTCGTAAAAACAGCTGATTAGTAACAAAGTTCTCGCGCTCTTTGTATTTGCTGTTTTGTTCTTCATTAATTTTATTTAAGCATTTTTTTATTTATTTATTTTTGCGCATTTTGCTAGTCTAAGGTATAGCTTCGCATAGTACATCTTCGCTTAGCGTAATTTTAGTGTTGATTTTTACTCGCACGGAATTGGTTGCATAACAAGCGCGCGACGCAGCGTAGCAGACGGAATAGATAGGACAAACAAATTTTTTAATAAGAAAAGTGATTTTTAAAGAAATGTAATAAATAAAATGTTGAAGTTATAAGAAAATATAAGTAGCAAAATTAAGCGTAAAAAAGCGTGTTAAAACATTCAAAAATTTTGAATTTAATGCTAAGTATAGAGGTGGATTAAAAATTAATTTTCAAAATTTTTATTTAAAATATTCTGTTTATGAAAATCAATGGGTACCAGTTCGGTTCTTTATTTCCCAGTTTAATCTTCTGCAAATATTCAGACATATAAAATAACTAAATATGCTCAATAAAAATACAAAATAAAGTAAATCATAAAAAATATCTTTTTAATAAATTTAAGTTGTACTAAATCAAAAGTGAAATTTTTTTAGTGTAAATTTAATTACTTTAATACGTATATGAACTAAAATTTAAATACCTTTAATACAAAATTAAAAATAAATGTAAAAAGTAGTTAAAAAAAAAGTTTGTGATTAAATTTTAATAAAAAATTACGAGTGAAAAATAAATCGATTTAAAATCAATTCCTTAAACATTAATAAAAAATTTGCACGTTTTTATAATTTTTAATTTTTTTAATAGATATGTAAAAAAAAACATTCCAAAAAAATAAATACCTGAACTAAATCACTTAAAATCAATTAAAATTATTGGAAAATAAACTTAATACAGCATTAAACAATTTTTTTTTAAATTGTTAAACAAATTGTGTTTAACCTTTTTATTATAATTATAAGTGACAAGTGAAAAACAAAGCGAATCAAAAATAATTCCCTAAAAATTAAAAATAAAAGTAAAAAAATGCAATTTTTTTTAAATTTTTTTAATGTGTATTAATGTTTAAATACTTCTCGAACGAAGGCATGTTGAAGCGAATTGAACAAGTAATTTTTGAGCGAAAAACAAATTCGACTTTAATTCTCATAAAAAAATTTTAGAGTACCGTTAATTTCTTCATGATCTTATGATCGGATCTAAACCGAATTATTATAGGACCACCTCTGAGGTACCACCTTTCCTTTAAAAAGAGTATTATATAAATCGGTTAACGTGGTCCAAAGTTGTGCGGTAACATGCATAAAAAAAATTAATATATTCCGACGAATTGATAAACTCCTCCTTTTTTGAAGTCGGTTAATAAAATAAAACTCAAAGTATTTCATCCGACAAAAAAAGCTATATTAAATTTGTTTATTAACTTTTTTGTATTTGAAAAAAATTTATAATTGAAGAAGCTAAAATTATTGCTAAATCAACAAAAATTTAAAATTTTTATTTTTTTAACGATGAAACACTAGATTTGCTTTAGCAATACTTTTAAAATTTTCTATTGACTACATTAAGAAATGTTGGTGCTGACATAAAAATAATAATAAATTAACTACGTACAACTTTAAATGAAATCGCACTTCTCCCGCTGAGTACGACAGGGGGCCAATTGTTACTATACGCTATTTTGTGAGCTTTTTTCGTATGCTAATTTTTATCACTTCACGTCGATAGAAACCTAAACTGATCAACGATTAGCTATTGTTTGCTAAAATAAAAAAAACGATTAGTGGCTACTAAAAAAAAATAGTAGAAAAGAGTACACAAAATTCTTAGCGCTAAATTCGACCTTCGCTAGGAACGAGAATGCTTCCTGCTACTTCAACATTATGTGGAATATTCTCATTACTAATCGGTAAGAACTTCTCACAACTGTTAAATATTAAAGATTTGCTGCTAATTTTAAGAACAAATCTTGTGTAACAAGAACTAAACCTAATATCGGCCAATACGGAAATCCGAAACCGAAAATAGACAAATATTAAAACGTGTTGCGCAAATTAATAGTTAGCGAAGTAGGTGGATGAAAAATCGATTTTTTTTAGCAATCTTTTGTGTAAATACTTATAGTGAAAAATGGAGGGCCAAAATTCAAAGAGAATGTTCACAATTAAATACAATTTTTTTATTCTGTTTTAGCTAATATTTTACAATTTGTATGTAACTCGAAAATATAAAAAATATAAATTCTAAAGTTCTAGAATTTACTCCATACACATTTACATATGCAAATAAAGTGAACCAAACCTGTAGTTGGTAATTTGAAATACATATATTGTTAGAAATAATGGCAAAAGTTCTGTGACTGACAATCAAAAAAACAAAAATTCGTCAATATTATTGTGGCTTGTTAACATTTTATTTTTAATATTTTTATTGAGCTTTGTACCATTGTTTATTAGGAAAAATTGAAAAAGCAACAAAGTCTAAGCGGTAGAAGTTATAGCACTATTTCGGAGATCACTACATCTCCTCATCAGACTTCTTTTTTCTAGATCTCCGAAATAGTGCTATAACTTCTACCGTTTAGACTTTGTTGCTTTTTCAATTTTTCCTAATAAGCAATCGTGGCTCAATAAAAAAAAAAATTAAAATCTTTGAAGAAAATCCGGTTAACTTCCCCAAGAAAATGTAAGTACAAGAGAATTCGATATTTTTTATGGAAAAGTGTTTTTGTGAATACTGACTGCGCCTTAGAAAAATCCATTAATCGATTATTTATCAATAACTGCAGTTAATTGGAATTATTTTTTTGCCTTGTGATTAATCATATGATTAAATAATTCATTTTTTTTTTAATTTATTTTGCCATCCCTAGGTGTGTGATATGTATGGTGGCCATAAATATGAATTGAAAATGCAGGACAATTAAAAAAAATATACCTAACCATACTCGCGTAGTATAAAAAATAATATTTATAAAATGATGTATAACAAATTTTTTATAATTACACTGGTTTACACGAAAAATAAACCTCTGTTAAAGGCAATTATCTAGATAAACTTTCGGTTACTGAATTCGAAAACAATACAGATTTTTTCGACAAACGCGTAGTATAATTTTTATAGCTTGTGCTCCATAACTTCTACCTTTCCCATAATATTTTCATTATCTTATGCCAAAAATTTACTTTAATGATTTATCTTTTATATAGCAATTTAAACATAATGAAAAAAGGAGTCAATTGAAACTGTGTAATTTTCAAAAATGATTGAAATTTTCACATTTTTCGACTTTGGTCGCTGGTATACCAAAAACTTTCACTAAAAGTCATATATTTTTGTATGAATCACATCAATACCTTTATATATGTACGTGGATAATTTTTTCATGAGATATTGACGAAAGCTCCGAAAAGTAGGTACAAAAAGCACATTTTTCCCAAACAATTTCGAAAACGCTTCTTTGAAAAGAAAATTGGCTATTGTTTTCGTGTTCAGCGAATCCAAATTAGCTTGAAAAACATTTTTTTCTAGGTTCACGCGAACACCACAAAATTTGTAGAGCAGTGTTACTGATATTTTTGATGCTGGTCTTCAATTACACATGATCCATGGTAGGTGGCCGCACAAAATTTAGAACGCACTGACTGGTTGAAGCTTCAAAATCTCCCTCACCATCATGAAGTTATCATTCAGTTATCGACACTGCTTATATTTAGATCAGTAAAGGGTTGCCGCCGTTAATTTTTCCCAATAAACTGCGGCACAAAGACAGGGCACTTAGGAAAAATCTGTACATTTTCAGGTCTTTCTGTTTTGAAAAAACAAACTACGCAGGGCAGATCTTAGACCTTTGAATAACAGTACAGCCCTGCAAAAAACAGGACGTATGGTCACCGTAGCGATGTGTTACATTCGTAGCTATTCGAATTTAATAATGGCGTTTTCGTAGATTTCAAGCTGGCTAGCTTGGAGTCATCAATAAGCCCTACTATATATTCCACCTCTTCAATAATATGAAAAAGTTGAATACTTAGAGCTAAATACTCGCCTGAGATGAGTTAGTTTTTTACTGACTGTAAATGATTTGAATTCCAAGACCTCCTTTTCTAGTAGCCTTTGGAAGCCCAAAATGGTTTGATATGTAGTTCGAAAAGCTGGACACTTTTCAATATTATTCTGTCAAATAATATAAGCTAAAAGGTAATTAAGTTACAGTGCCTATACAGCTCAAGGCCTATTTGTTTAGTGATTGGATTTTAGAACTTTATACTAGTATGCTTACCCCCTGGAATAAATAGTTCTGGCCCTTCACATTTCAACTTATTTTTTCATTATATTTGTCTTTAGTTATTTGCTCACAATGTATGAATCACAAGTTAATCCTGCTCTATATGATTGCTTATGATTGATTGTCAAAAGTTACTTAAAATAAAATAGTATACTTTACACTTATTAGATCTATTAACATTGACACAGAAACCGTTTTAATTCCACTTGTCATAAAACCAAGAACCATTCAATCATTCATTCGGAAATGTGACTAAGTGCTCTTAACCGTGACTAAAGATGGTCATAAATGATTAGCAAAACAGTAGTAAAAATCACACCTTGTCGGAGGCAAGAAACAAAGAATCTCAACAGAAAAACTCATAAAATATAAAATGGATTTGTAATTAAAAAAAGTAAGATTTAAATGAAAAGTGAATAACATTTAAAAGCCACTACAACAAATATAAAGAGGAACATTCAAATCCAATACATAGCTAAATACATATACATGTACTAGCAATGATACTGAAATGAAGAACTAAGTTTTTACGCATTAGACCAAACGAATAAAATAGAAAAAATAAATATCATAATTGTTTAGCGAAAAGTAGCTAATTACTCACGCAAATAGCGTTAATTTATGGTGTGGAAAAAATCTGTATTGTACATTTTACATACATATGTATGAATTTAGTTAAATGGCGGTATTCATAAAGCTGCTTACTTGTACTATTCGTGCTTGAGTCATATCAAAATGGTAGCAAATCTATGTATAGACAACTAAAATTTTTGGTTTATTACTAAATATTCGTACTAAATATTAAAAAAAAATTGGCTTAAAATTAATTTTTTATTATCTTTTTTAATCCTATTGCGGCAATTTTCTTATACATAGTAGGCCGTGCATTTGAAAATATTTAAAAACCCATAAAAATGCCCTGACAATAAAAGAAATCAAAGAAAATAAAATATTTTATTACAATAAATGAGCGATTCTTGTATATATGTATATACACACATATCCATAGGGTTCTTGGAAACGCCTTTAATGATTTTGATGAAATTTTGAACACAGATAATGTTTGTATGGGTATCAAACGGAAGGTATTTTAAAGATCCCTCATTAAAAAATATTTTTAATAGGGTTGCCACCTGTTTGGAATAGCATATTTATTAAATTTTTTGTTTAGATAAAAATCTAAAATATTACTTTCATGGGTACCAAGAGAAGGTCCTTAAACAATGCTTTCCCTGTATACAAAATATTATCTCTTAGGATAATAGTGTAAGGTTGCCACTTATTTTCGATTCTACACAATTTATCTAAAACATCGCAATGTGGATATCAAATGAAGGGTATTGTTGAGAACTTTGGTCAGAAAACATTTTCTATCTGGGTTGCCGCGCTTCTATGTAATACAAATTTTTATTTTGTTAGTTTCGTTCCACATTTTTTGTATGTATAAACAGTATATATATGCTCAAGATATGTACCATTAACTCCAGTGTACTTCGGAATAGGGTTGCCACCTAAATTTTAGAGTAAGGAATTTACTTAATGGTTATCGAAATCCAATTTTTTTTTGTTTACTTCTAAAATATTTTTTTAAAACTATCCAAACTTACTCGTAGTGGTAAATTTTAAATATTTTTTTTCCCATTTCAATTTTGGTAAAAACATTTGTATGTAGGTGAATTCCACATCTGTTCTACTTGTATTATTTATGCATATAATAAAGTTGTAACAGGCAGATATCTGTACATTATAGATATTAAAGAAAAATTGAGATGTGGTTTTTTAGAATTTTTGTCTATCAGTCTGTTTGTATGTTTGGAAGCGCATGACTCAAAAGCTAATACATGGAATTGAATGGAATTTTCACCGATGTATTGCTAGTGGTCTAACTTAAAATATAGAAAGAAAAAAAAGTAGAGAGTTGGCACCTGTAGGAAAGTTGCTTAAGTAAGTTGATAAGATAAAGTAAATATTGCAATATGGCTGTCAAAAGAAAGACTAACAGCCGAAAATATTTTCGTGGAAGGTTGCCACCTTTTTGAAAATTTTAATTTAATGTAATTTATAAGGTAAATTAAATATTGCGCCAGGGGTGTCAAACTTAAGTGTTTTAGGAAAGTTTACTGTCGAAAATATTTTTGGGGAGGGTTGCCACATGTTTGAAAAATTGTATTCAATTGATAAAGTAAATGAAATACTACGGCTACTAAACCAAACAGGTTTGAAAATGTTTAGCGTCGAAAAGATGTTTGAAGCGGGTTGCCAATTATTTGAAAAATTTAATTCATTTAAATGGATAAGAAAAGGTAGATATTGAATTACATAGTTGACCTTTGAAGAAAGTGCTTAGCGCCGTCAGCAAAAAAAAATTAAAAAATCAACGCGAATTCTTAACCACTTGAAATTTTCACTTTGCCTTACTCGTAGTTGAACTCGTAGTCGCAATCGTACGTTCTTCTCCACTGCTTGATACTGAAAAATTATTTGTAGAAGATAACCAACACAGACTGCGCTTAATGAATCTAACATTGTTTAACAATAATACGGGCGTATTCAAATATAAATACATACCTGCGCATGTTTTTAATTAAAAATATTCGTTGCTTGCTAGTTAGTTATGCCAATTTTTTAGCAGCGATAACTGCTTAGGCAAATTCGGCAGAGGCGATAAAAAATACATTAAAAAGAAAAAATATGCATATGCAGACTTTGATATGAAAGAAATGTTGCTATTATTGCAAACGCCGAAGCTGAGCACAAGTAGCTGACATTGACAAGGTCGTTAGTATCACATTAAAATGATAAAAAAAGGGAAAAAGACATGTGAAAAGTTCATCCGCATCTAGATATACAAAAACAAAGAAAGACAGTTTAAATACAACAAAAATTAGAAATAACAGCTTACTGCAAAAAATTACTAACAAATATTTCAAGCTTAAGTAGCTGTCGTGGTGCCAATATTTATTTTATTTCGAATTTATGTTGTCTATAAAAGCAATTTTTTTTATCTATTCGTGATATTGCTATGTTGTTTTTATGTTTTATTTATACGCAAGTGTTTGCAAAAAAACGCAAATGCAAGAAAAGCATAAAATACAAATTTACGCTAAAAAATGCCGCATTGACTCAAATACCGTAGCCGATTGCTGTTTGAACTTGCTCACAAGCTTACAATTCAAGTTCATGGCAGCGATTAAGTTAAGCGCGCAAAGTCATCAGCTTCGCTCTTTAGCTTGGGCCGGTTCTTCTGCGCAGCGGCCTTCCACTGCGAGCTTGGTAAATTTTAATAAATTTGCATTGAAGCGAAGTATTGGTGAAAGAAAACATGCAAAGAAAATGCATGTAAACAAAAGCCAAAACAATTAAGGGGGCAAAAGAAAACAAGTTTGGAAAGTTTTAAAAGAAAGAAAAAAATATAAAAAATCAATGTTAGAAACAAATGTAGTGAAAGAATACTTCGTTCCTAATGCGAAATTCCGGATAGGTAAAATATATCTGTTTTTTCAATATATGTACTTCAATAGTGGTCACTGGCGTTGACTGATCTTAAAAATCGGAACATATACACTAGAGGGGCTTAAAAAATATTAACGTCTATATTATTTTACCTTGTGCTTCTATGTACATAATAAAGACATCCACGGGAGTTGCGGAATTTTAAAACAATTTTTAGAGATCGCTATATTTTTTTTTAAATCGCAAAAATTCGACAAACTTTGACTTGAAATGTGATAAATTTGTTATTTTCTTGAAACTTAATGAACTCGCTAAATATAGGTGATCAATGGCAAAATTTTGTAACATTTGTGCAATGTAAAAAAAATATAATTTTTTCAAAACCTGATAGCGATCCCAATTTTTTTTTTAATTTTTTAATTTTGATGGATGTCTTTATTTTGCACTTAGAATTAAAAAGGGTGCCCCATGAAGTTAATATTTAAAGAACCACCGTAATACATAGCTTAACTTCATAAAAGACTATTTTTAGGTAAGTAATATGAAAAATAAATCAAAACAAAACACTATTCAGTGAAACCGTGGTATTTGAGTTACAAATAGAAACACAAAGCCGTTGAAAAATAATGTGCAACAAACATTAACCTCTCGCGACACTGAAAATATTTAAATAAGGAAAGTCACAAAAAATAAATTTAATTCAATTACTGTTCTAAGGTTCGTTGTTAAACTGAAATTCGTGAAAAAATTTTTGAGACAGATCATTTACTTTCTGTACTTTGCGCCTATTACTTTTTATGGTTTCTTACTAAAGTTTGCTTTTTGTAAGAAAGCACGATTTGTTAGTACTGCATTACTTGTAGTGTCAGCGAGCATTAATTTAATTAAAATGTGTGAAGAAACTAAAATTCTACATTAGTATGTGTTCATCGCTAGGTATGAGTAAAATTCGAAAGAGAAAAAAAGACGAAGATGCGTGATTTCGGTTAAAGGAAAGCAGCTTATTAGTAGATTAAGTTGTAGTGCCTCTCTTCTTCCAGTTTCTGTTGTGATACCGATTAACCTATGTCTATCAAAATTTATAAAGCGTTAATTTATGAGGCGATAAAAATAGCAGATAGAAAAAGTGTTTATTAAGCTAGCATAGTCTGAGTCCCGCCAATCCCAGTGGCAGAGAAAGTGCCCGACGCTTTCGATTTCCTCTTCATCTCGGCAGCTTAAAGAAAAGTCGTTTGTTAGAAATTTGTAGCATTTACCAAGCGCGTGTTTCCAATAATCTCTGACCAGTTATGAATTCAATAACCATCCTGAGCTGAGGGCATTCGTGGAGATTGAAGGTGTTGCAACTATCTTTGCAAGTCAGAGCCGGGTTTGACGTTTTACCTTTTTGTTCAGTAATGCATCTTCTATTCGCCAGCTCGACAAAGTAGGATTTAAGTCATGCTTTGCAAGATGAAAGCTACATACCCGCTTTATGAGAGGATTTTGTGGCAGAAAGGGACGTGCCAGTTCTGGCCAATTCATCCGCCTTGTATATCCCAGTGTCGAGGAACCCAAATTACGCTTGTGGTGTATTCGGTACCTCTATTTTAGTTAGATGAAGTCGAGTAGGCAGGTTGTAGGTTCCTAACAAGTTTAGCCTGATATTCTTAATAACTATTAACTCAGCTTGCAACACAAGGTCACTACCGACAACTGCGAGCATACCTACGCTCATGTCCTATCACCTGCTCCAGCTTGGAGTCGTCCGTTTATATGGCAGTATAGTTAAGATAAGCCTTCCTAGAAGTATCTTCTTCCCATACAGGCCTCGTGACAATCTGTGTAGTAAAGATAGTTTTTGAACTAAAGGTCGGTATATACGAGGTAGCGCACCCGTGATAAGCATGAACAGAGTTTTTCCGATTCAACAGTTGATTCATTTTGGCAATTTTTTCGCAAATGACTGTACCTGTAAGGCTTGTGCAAGTACTTCTTGTGACATCCACGCCCTACTTTTAAATAAATTCAGGCTTTCCAGGCTTCTTACAACTTTCGTATCATCGTCCAGTTAGCCCTTTTATTGCTCGATTTTAATTTTTCTGTTAATAAAAATAGCAATTGGAGTCATTTGGGCGACGACTTCTGCCGTTTCATCTGATGTGGTTCGGTAGGAAAAAATCACACCGCAGATACTGCATACAGCTACACAGCATTGGACCCGACAATGAGCACTGTGCATTTTTTACGTTCAAGTTCATGTCGAGCAGTATGTTTACTTCCCGCCTTCCATCATTTGAGTGCTATTGCATCCGATACAATTGACACCACTTTCTCTATTGCCGCTTTTTTCTGAAAACCAAACTGCATTGGAGAAAGCGCTGATATCCAAGCAGCATATTCGTCGATATGATTCTAGCTATCCTGGTAAGCACCAGGCTTAGGCAACAGAACCACCTTGTGTGTTTCGATTTATTTGAGAAGCTAGGAATACCTCTTGTTCTAGGCTCAATACTAATGCGTCGTTTTTTATTTCTCAAGATTTGTGTTTTGTTTTGCTTTTGCTAATCAAGCACAAAACTTAACTACTAGCCAGCCTCAGTGCATCACTAAATACATACACTAACCAGAATATGTTTCCAGAATGTATGTAACCAGAATATATGGGAAAAAATACCGAAGAGCGTTAGTAAAAAAATTCTCAAAAATTAACGGTAGATTATAGTCACTTAAACCTTACACTTTATTATACTGAAATTGAGGAAGCTACAAAACTGCATACTCAAAAAAAAGTTTAAAAAATTTTGTTTTAAAGTTGACAATTTTGGTGAAAATTTGTCGACTTATCCTAAATATTGAAAAACCTTGAATCATTAATTTATATGCCATTTAATGCAGAATGAACCATGTTACTATTAAAAATTAACGATAAAAATTATTACAAAAAACATTGCAAATATTTAAAACAAAAACAAACACTGTACGCAAACATATTCTGGTGAGTGTATGTATATAGATATTAAAGTCACAATTCTACGTAAAATGTATATTTATGCACATATGTACATACATATATGTATGTATTTTTTTACGCCAACGGCGGTGCAACGGTGTCTGTGCTCCTACATTTTTATTTTTGGCGCCGACTGCAGTTTAGACCAGACAAAGCAGCGCAGCAGTGTAAAAAAAGTAAATATTTATACGCCTACATCCTTGTAAAACATACACACATAATCATAAACAAGTATTTATGCGCATAGTTGAGGTATACTTTTTTTACAAAATTTGTCTGCTGTTCAGTCAACTTCCTACACTTATTCCCCTATTTCATTTATCTGTGCTACTTTGATATCGTTTCTTCAATTTACATTTCTTCAATATTTTTATGCTTATATGTATGTAGTTAATATGATAGTTCTCGTCTTACTTTTATTTCACAGCTGGCTCACCAATATTCTATAGTCCTGCGCCGCGTGGTGTCTGCTCCAATTGCTGTGCGATACGTGAACGAGAAGATATTAAATTCCTGCTCTACACGAAGTAAGTATTAAGTAACTAGGGCAACGGAGGTGGCATTTAGTGTCCACATATATATATGTACATGCATGCATGTACTGAAGCTTAATTATGAACATAAAAAACATTGTGAAAAGTTTATGTACATATTAACCCTTCAACGCCAAAAGGACGTAAACAAAATTTTTTCCGAAATTTTATTTTTGATGCAGAGTCGTAGAGCATCTAGATGCATTTCTCCATCAAAAAGGAAATTTTGATAATAAGTCTCTTACGTCCTTTTGGCAGTTAGGAATCGATGTGAATACATATAATGAAATCTTTGGGGGAACCGTAAATATACATACTATATGCATTTTCTTCAAATCGAAATTTTCGAAAATTATTGTAGTTCAGTCACTAAGAAAATTACACAAGGTGCTAGTACATTAATTTTTCTTCACAGGATTAGTATTTTGATTAAAATTGTCCTTAATAATAAGGTAAACTTTCGTCGCGAAAAATTCTTTAAATGAATTGTTGAGGTGAATAAAAACCACAAAAAGGGCATCACCTCACTTCACACAGCATCTCTTACTTTTTAAAGTAGCATATTTTGAAGCACCGCTGATTTTAGGGACGAAAATTAGGTGCAGTTTTTCAGCATTTCACGACTGTAATAGTTTTGTTTAAAATTAAAAAAAGAAATAAAAATTATTAAAAAAAAAATTGAAAGCCCTTTAAAGTGAGCAACGAAAATCTGAAAAGTGGAAATATGAAACGAGCCAATTTTCGTTATAGCAGATGGGTTATGTTTTGTTGATGGCATTGCATACTTTTAAGCACAACGACGACGAATTCCAAAATCCGACTACAGCTAGTCCCACTAATACAAGCGAAATTACCTGTCACACTGAAAAATATTAGCTTCTTTCCATTCCGTTTTGACCATTAGCTAAATATTTACGTAAATAAGTGTTTCCCATTACAACTACCCATTAATCTTTGCAATTTTTTCTTTCAGCAAAAATTCACAAAACCCACAAAATCTCAATCTGGGCGATGAGCGCCGGCTGGCTAAAAGCAATTTCGATTTGCAACAACCCTTGGCTTTTATTTGCATGGCTTTTCCGAATCGGCCACCGGTGACAATCAGAGCAGTCAACAACTAAAAGGATGGTGAGTGTGCAAGCGATGAGAGTGTTGAAGTGACTGCGAAGAGAAGTGGTGCTGTGGAGAGGTGAAGCGAAAATGATAGCATTGCCCGGCAACCATCCATTTTGAGTAATTGGCCAAGCTTTAGACGCGGCCCTGGCGCAAACGATGACATTTCAGCAACGGCGATTACTTCCGATCCTGGTTGTCAAATTAAAATCGCATTGAAATTGAATTGCAATCAATAAATGAAAATCAAAATTCGAAATGTTGTGAAATGAAATTCCAACATAAATGGCTTCTCGGTGGTTCTGTAATGAGCGGCGTAGCGCGGTGAATGATGGCTGCGAATGGTGAAAAGTTGGACGCCAAAGGCAAATGCTTTTACCTCGCTTCTTCGAATCTGAAGGGCTGCTTTCAACTGGTTTTAGGATTTTACACTTTGGCGTTGATTTACCGTGCACTGCTATCCTCAGGCTCCGCTACTCTCTTGATTCACCCACACCAATCGCTCGCTTTTTTTTTTTAATACCTTCCACCTCATTTCCTTGCTGCCTCACTCCTGCTGTAATTTCGATTTTTTTCGCCATTTGCCTTACAGCCTTTCTGAAAGCGGGCAATTACAATGTCATCCTCGTCGATTGGAGTCCCATGACAGCGCTGCCTTGGTACACAAATGCTGTCTGAAAATTTGCCGGTGGCAGCGCGTTTCATGGCGCGTTTTTTGCGTTTCCTTGTTGCGAGCGGCTATCAAACGCGGCTCATTCATGTGATTGGCTTCAGTTTGGGCGCCGAAGTGGCGGGTTTCGTGGGCAAGCAGCTGTTGGAATGGGGCGTGGTGCTACCAAGGATAACTGGTGAGTAAAGATGTAAGAGCATGACTCGAGGACTTGAAGACTCATGCAAATAGTGGCGACAAATTTATGGAAATTTAGCAAAAATTTAAGCGATTTAAGTACATTAATCGTATAGAAGTTGTATAGGTATTAAAAAAACGCATATAATATCATTATCACTGGACTAGCCTAATTCTTTATTGTATAGGTCTTGGAAATATTACTTGAATATTAGACTTTAACATTTACATACCCTGCTTTTTAGACTTTATTAAGCCTTTAGCCCAAATTCTTTTTATTTGGCTACCTAAGGTCTGTGTGGCTAAAAATATTACTTGCGAACATTTTTTAAGAATTTTACTGCTTTTGTTTATAAAGTTAACATACCTCTGAATAAACATATTTGAAGTGCGCTTGGCAAGCACAACTTTACAACAACTTGCAAATACGAATATTTACATAATATGTTTACAAGTTCACAGAATAAATTGACACTACAATTAGACGGCATCACAATGAAATGCATTGTAAGTAAACGAAATGTAGGAAACATGAAAAAATACAACTACCAAAAAGTGTGTTTGAGTATGCCTTTGAATTTTTGGACTTTTTTTTATTGCTTAGTAAATGTTGTTACTCTAATGGATTGTGCAAAGTTGGCATAGACAAAAACTAAACAATAAAACGTGTCGATCACTGGGAACAAACATAACATTTTCAACAACTTTTAGTGGACAAACAAATTTACTTGCGAAGTGGATACTATCTAAAAGTTGCCTGCTAAAATGAAATGAAAAAAGTAAACTTGCAGCAAAACTAAATTATCTTATGATCAAGTCAGTCAGTCTTTGATTTTTTTACGAAACATAAAAGCCGAGCCACTACTGCATACTTATATAATTGACTTGTTAAACGCTGAGTGTGGTAGAAAAACACAATACGAACATCAGTGCAAGAGAGACCCCAACCCTGAATGCCCAAGATATCTTCGACTCCAAAAAAAAAAAAACAAAAAAAAAAATACTCATCCAAAGGGGTTTGATCAAAAAGGTCTAATATTAATGTGGCCATGGCAGGAAACTTATAAATAATGCATCTCAAGGACGTAGCCAGGATCTATTGTAGGGGGAAAAGGTTAATAAACCTACACATTTTTATTTTTAATTTTTATTCATCAATTTTCATGCTAGTAACAAATGCGCTCGGATTTTCAGACAAATTCTGCAATTATTTTCTTCTCAGCCATACTCGCGGTTTTCGTTATCCCGAAAGTGTTTCCTCTCTTTATTGTCGTTCTTCTGGTTGTGTAGCAGCACTGAAACTGAATCAAGACTCTTGCGTCCTCCGTTCGTGCCAACTGAGCAATGTGAGCAACCATGCGCGAGATGCGGCAACAAAAGTCGTCTAGTTGGTCACGCGAAACAATAACTAGCTTTACGAATATGTCGGAATGGCGGACCGTTCTTAGGAAGGCGGCTATTCCAACTGCTGGTTTGCTTGGCAGATACCAGTCTGACATCACTACAGTAGCAGGAAATTCGATGGACGCGGCTGATCAAAATTGTTCAGCTGCGACATCTCTTACAGCTGCTAAACGGCAACTTTGGGGACGTGTGGCGGAGGCCTCAAAAGATTGTATCCAGGTTCACCCACACAGTGAATGAGTTTCCTACAATCCGCATGAAAGCCAAACATATTTGGTCTCAACAGTTCGAAACTTCAGTTTTTAGGACAACACCTCCAACAACCAGGAGAGGCTTTTCGACTACGCCGCAGAACGGAATATATATTATTAGTAGTATATTAGAGCATCGAAACATCCATACAACCATTTGGAGTGTATCCTGATTAAAGACGAAAAACAAAACTGACAACGTTGTGAATGAGCGTGAAAACCTACAGTCACAAACGATACCCAAGAACTTTCGCAAGTTGACTGCTAAATCCTGTTTAAACAAAAATCTTTTCACCGACCGGATATTAATGAGTCAGTGGGGATTGATCATTTGAAGTCAGCCTGCAGCCAATTCTAGACGCGCGCAAAGGAAGGAAAGAGATTGCTATTTTTAGAAAAACAGAAAGTGAGGCAGAAGGTGTGAATGCGGAGTATATTTAGATGCTGACAGGCAGGAA
>NW_016157937.1:160912-181646 GCF_001687245.7 Rhagoletis zephyria
GTTATTATCCGATTTCGCCCATTTTCAATACCATCCGTCCCACGCCCAAAAGAAGTTCACGTACCAAGTTTTGTTAAGATATCTCATTTTTTACTCGAGTTATCGTGTGCACAGACGGACGGACGGACGGACGGACGGACGGACGGACGGACGGACAGACAGTCACCGCTTAATCGATTTCTCTTTTCATTCTGATCATTTATGTATACATTTGTCTATATCTATCTCGATTCGTTTTGCCTGTTACAAACAACCGTTATGTGAACAAAGTTATAATACCCTTGTGCACAAGTGCGCTCGGGTATAAAAAAAGTAAACTTGCAGCAAAACTAAATTCTGTGTCGCTTTGATTTTTTTACGAAACATAAAAGCCGAGCCACTACTGCATACTTATATAATTGACTTGTTAAATGCTGAGTGTGGTAGAAAAACAAATACTGAACATCAGTGCAAGAGAGACCCCAACCCTGAATGCCCAAGATATCTTCGACTCCAAAAAAAAAAAAAACAAAAAAAAAAATACTCATCCAAAGGGGTTTGATCAAAAAGGTCTAATATTAATGTGGCCAAGGTCAGGAAACTATAAATAATGCACTCAAGGACGTAGCCAGGATCTATTGTAGGGGGAGAAGGTTAATAAACCTACACCATTTTTATTTTTTTATTCATCAATTTTCATGCTAGTAACAAATGCCTCGGATTTTCAACAAATTCTGCAATTATTTTCTTCTCAGCCATCTCGCGGTTCTCGTTACTCCCGAAAGTGTTTCCTCTCTTTATTGTCGTTCTTCTGGTTGTGTAGCAGCACTAAACTGAATCACGACTCTTGCGTCCTCGTTCGTGCCAACTGAGCAATGTGAGCAACCATGCGCGAGATGCGGCAAAAAAGTCGTCTGAAGCCTTGGTTCACGCGAAACAATAACTACGCTTTACGAATATGTGCTTGGAATGTGCGGACCGTTCTTAGGAAAGGCGCCTATATCCAACTGCTGGTTTGCTTGGCGGAATACCAGTCTGACATCACTACAGTGCAGGAAATTCGATGGACGCGGCGAAAAATTTTCAGTCTGCGACATCTCTTACAGCTGCCATGGAGTGGAGGCCTCAATAGCTTGTATCCAGGTTCACCTCCATCAGTGAATGAGTTTCTACAATCCGCATGAAAGCCAAACATATTTGGTCCAACAGTCAGAAATTTCAGTTTTTAGGACAACACCTCCAACAACCAGGAGAGGCTTTTCGACTACGCCGCAGAACGGAATACTTATTATAGTTATTTAGTAGCATCGAAACATCCATACAACCATTTGGGTGTATCCTGATTAAAGACGAAAAACAAAACTGACAACGTTGTGATAAGCGTGAAAACCTACAGTCACAAACGATACCCAAGAACTTTCGCAATTGACTCTAAATCCTGTTTATACAAAAATCTTTTCACCGATCGGATTTAAATCAGCAGTGGGGATTGATCATTTGAAGTCAGCCTGCAGCCAATTCTGACGCGCGCAAAGGAAGGAAAGAGATTGCTATTTTTAGAAAAACAGAAAGTGAGGCAGAAGGTGATGAATCGGAGTATATTTAGATGCTGACAGGCAGGAAAGCGACGTGAAAATTTTATCAGAGAATAAGAAAAGGAACACAGGTGGCAGATTTGACGAAGAGGAACGCTGCGCTTGCTTCAACGCATCAACGTAGATAAACAGAGAGCATGGTTGGTTGATTGGTTCGAGTGGATTGTCACCCTGATGGCAAGCAATTAGCAAGTTTGCTATTTTGATTCCACAACTCGTGCAACCGAAAGCCATTTGGCGGCTTTAATAAATTTCAGTACGTCATACAGAGAGAGGCAGCTGCACTCTGAAATATTCTGCAGGAATGGTTTGCCGAGTGTCTTTAATCTCATCGACTGTTCGACTGTCTCTTTTGAGCCCGGGTCATCGCAGCTGCGGCAGAACCTATTGACGGGCAGTCCTATCCTTTATCCGTTATGTAAGCTGTAGGGGTGGGGTAAGCTGCCTCCTGTCCCTGTCTGGCTACGCCCTTGAATCTGGTGTGGAGCTTCATTGCCAAACCGCCTTTCAGAAAGAACTGTCCTAGTAGCGTTGGAATTCTCAAAAGCCTTAAACATTGTTTGTAACTCCACGCTATTTGAGGACAATGAGAAATCCAAACTTCCACAAGAATTAAAACTATGAAAGGCCTATTACATACATATCTGAGTGGTCGACGATCATCTGCAAACTTCCGAGATAAAACCTTGAACCCAAAAAGATTAAGCAGGTTTCACATGCGGTGGTGTCGTCTCACAACAACTGTTTAACTTCTAGATCTAGAAACTTCCGCAACCACACACAGGGGTTTCGATAATATCATACTCTGACGACACAGTATTGGAGGTATAATTATATTCTGGTTTTTGGAAGATAAGAAGGACAATTTACCTTTAATTTCGAATACACTCCAATTAAGTAAATAGTGCATATATTCTTTCTATATAAATTAGAGGAAAGGGATGATAAATAGTGATAAAAAACATATAACAATAAAATGAAGTAATAAGATTTAACCATTTCAGGCCTCGACCCGCCACTGCCACTCTTCGAATCGGATAGCGGTAATCGTCATTTGACTCACACAGATGCGCGCTTTGTCGACATTATACACACCGATGGCGGTATACTCGGCAATCCGGATGCAATGGGTCATGCAGATTTCTATCCAAATGGCGGACGACCATTACAACCAGGCTGTGCTAGGCAAGAAATAGCTAACAATCGCTGGTTAGGCATACTAAGTGAGTGGTGGCGGGGATCTTTGATATTTGCTATGCTTGTCTATTTCTATTCTAATTTAAACGTATGCTCTTTCTCGTTTTTCAAGTTGGTTGCAGCCATCAGCGCGCATGGGAGTACTTTGTGGAGTCTATAAATCGGCCATATGGTTTTCCGGTAGACATCTGCGAGCCGTCGAAGCAATTCACCAGCTGCAAGGATGGCAATGGACGCGCATTTATGGGAATAGCAGCGGATCATAGGTCGGTGAGAAATTCATGTTCAGCCGGTCGCTCTGGCTGAGTGGTTAGAGGTGCGGGCTACCACTCCGTAGCACCTAAGTTCGATTCTTGGTTCGGCCTACATTTAAATTAGAAAAAGTTTTTTCTAACAGCGGACGCTTTCGACAGGCAATGGCAAGCAAGCTCCCGTAGTGTATTTCCGCATTGAAAAAAGCTTCTTAAAAAACTGAATATTTGCCTAAAATTGTAGGTTCTGCCTTAGCTCTGAGTTTTTAAAGTTTAAAATTACTTTTCTTAAATAATAATTTGCTTCTCAGACCGCTTGTCCGTTTCCGTTTCTCATCCCTTCGTATTGCCTGTTTTCATTCTTAAGTCCTGTCAGCCGTCATTTCACCTAAGGCGCCTTCAGTTGCCTGCCAAATCACTGCTTTGTCCGCACGAAGAATTCCCATGTCAAATTTACTTTCCTTTATTCATTTCATACCTTGCTTACCCATCCTACTAATTTGCCAAGCTCCCCCTCCGTTTCTTAACACACTTCTTCTGTTTAAGACACTACTAATACATTTAATGCTGCTTCTCTCCTTTCCGCTCTTCCCTTTTTAGATTGCGTGGTAAATTCTTTTTAGAAACAAATGATGCGCCACCCTACGGCCGCGATGCCGAACCACCATCAGCTTTGACATTCCCAAGCGGCACAGCAACAATAACATCAGCGGCCGGCACGCTGCCGCTGTTGCCAGCTGTCAAGAAAATTAATGGCACTCGAGGCTATGACGGCAATACCTTGAGGAAAAGAAGGCATACAAAAGCGGCGACGGCAGCGTCGACAAGCATATCAACAGTAGCGAATGCGCAAACAACAAAAACAGTAAAAAGACAAATTGCAACAACAAAGGCGCGTACAATTCATTCAACCAGAACAAAGACAGCGTAGGCGCAGCTGTAGTAGCGAAATAACAGCTGCTGATTTTGGCTCTGACTTGAGCGCAATGTGGGTGGCAACGACAAGGTTGTCTGCTTGTAGACGCAGCTGCTGTCTTCTTGCAGCGCAACAATGTCCAGAAAGTTTTTGGTAGAGATTTGCTTTTGATGCGCGCACAAAGCAGCCAGCTAGCGTAGGAAGGGGCAGGGGCAGGGGCAGTGGCAGCGGCATGAAATCGTTTTACACTTGCAGTCAAAAGGATTCGAGGATTCGAAGGATTTAGCGAATAAGTTGATGCTGCTGTTGGCGAAGTGAATATGTGCGAGCATCAGTGGAAAGGGGTAAGGGCGGCGGGCAGTGATGCAGAAAATATAAATTACAGCGATTTTCAGCAGCACAAATATTTAAGTTAACACTTTTCAATGTTGATGCCAAAAAAGTAGCAAAACTACTTAGTTACTAGGCGAGTATGATGAATGATGATGACAGGCTAGCAAACGAGTAAAATTTAGGATGAATGGCCTTGAAGGTAAATGGTTTTTACTTTGTGAAATCCATTTTGTCGTTGTGTTGCAAGTTTAAATTGCTGTAACGTTGGGGATAGACAAAATTAGATAAGTATGTAGTTGGTAGATAATTTAGTTACAGAAATTTTTCACGGAAAATTCTAGCATAATATATATATATATAAATTTAGTCTATTGATGGATATATTGAATTCGATTAAAAAAACGTATTAGTCATTTATGCATTTAGTTTCAGGAAACTGCGTTTCCAGCACTTTTTTTTATATATAAGTATGAAATTTAGGTCAATGTAGGGTTATGAATACCATAAAACGGTGCGCTTATGAACNCATATATATAAATTTAGTCTATTGATAGATATATTGAATTCGATTTAAAAAACGTATTAGTCATTTATGTATTTAGTTTCAGGAAACTGCGTTTCCAGCACTTTTTTTTATATATAAGTATGAAATTTAGGTCAATGTAGGGTTATGAATACCATAAAACGGTGCGCTTATGAAGTCAATTAATAAATTTATATGCAACATTTTCAAATTTTACCTTTTATTGTACGACCCCGCTGAAAATCTCTACATTTTCTTATTAACCTAGAAAGGAAATTAAATTGGCGACCTAGATAACATCGATGAAAGGGTTCGCAAAGCTACAACTGAGGTATACTGNCTCACTGAATAAATTTATATGCAACATTTTCAAATTATACCTTTTATTGTACGAGTATCTACAACCCCGCTGAAAATCTCTACATTTTCTTATTAACCTAGAAAGGAAATTAAATTGGCGATCTAGATAACATCGATGAAAGGGTTCGCAAAGCTACAACTGAGGTATACTGCGGTATCGGGGTTATTGGCAAAAGCTGGGGTCCGGAGCCCAAAATTGTAACACGGATTTACACCGGACAAAGTTCAACGACTGGCTGCTCTACTGATAACAAGGGCCATGGAGACAACAGCCACCAAAGCGCTCAACACGCTATTAACATTTTTCCAGACGATTCTATATGCAAGAGAGATGGCATGTTATACCGCCATTATGCTTAACGCGACAAAGATATAAACACATTCGCATATCGGTCACTGTAAAATTTTGAACGTCCTTACTTAATTTCCTACAACCGACTACATTCCACCCACCCGCACTTCCAAGATCAGGTTCACAACCCTTCTTCCCTCAAGGTAGGTTTGTCACTGTACACAGTCAATCCATGTTTCCACGGACGGATCGAAGCTCAACAAAAAGAGTCGGTGGTGAAGTTTATTAGGAACACTTAGGCATATCGTTCAGCTTCCGCCTTTCTGACTACTGCAGTGTTTTTCAGGCGGAACTGATGGCTATTTCAAAGGCGGCATCACTAGTACAGTATGATGTCTACATTTGCACTGACTGCCAGGCGGCAATTAAATCTCTGGAAAATATGTTGCTGACTTCAAAAGTAGTTGCTCAATGCCGCCGATCTCTCAAGGAGATGGCTGAGGTATAATTCAGCATACCTGGGTCTGGGTATCTGGCCATTGCGACAATCAGAGAATCTGCACGGCTGACGAGCTCGCGCGTCATGGAACGACATTGCCTCTCGGCATCCCTCTTCAAACTGAATGAAAAATTCATCGCGCATTGTCACATTGCCAAAACACTCTGACCAGCCACATACGCCGAACGCACCAAGTCTCTATTTAATCTAAGGAGTCTACCTCCTATTTCGCATAGTGACTGGAGTTCTCACCGTACATTGTCCGATTGCGTTTACACGCAGCTAGGCTGGGCGCACCCTGCCATTGCCCGGCTCTATCAAAACGCAGAGCAAAAGCTCTTGGGAGCCATTTCTTCAACGATCTAACCTTATTGTTGATCTCTTGTGTGCTTCAGATATCGGAAGATCTGACGACTTCACTAGCTACTCATCTTTAGCCGGTTATAGCGGATCTCTTCACGAGCCGTCCACCCTCTTCATTCGCCATTTGTGGGATCAGTCATAGAAAAGCGCGCCTCAAACGAAGCCGAAAGATAGAACATGAGCTACGACACCCCCGAGCTTTTCTTAAGTCAGAAATGGACTTGGAAGAAAGCTGTAGCACAAGCACCGACTTCCCTGCATCTTCGAGTAGTAAGGTCAACTCACAGCGAACCGAGTCCTTTGAGGTTACGGCGGCTGGACACACGAACGGCTTGATGACTTGCGGTAAGAACAAGATAAAAGCTCCTTTAGAGCGACCAACCAAGTGCGATTTAACGATCGTCGTCCGGCCACTACACTGATTAGCGAGTGTAAGGAGGACTTCGTGAAGGTGCCAATAACGCTGGCTTTTTAACACCGAATCGTTTTGGAAGGTGCGAATAATGAAGCCCAATCTAGCAGATAATAATGCGCTATTAAAATTAAAGGATGCGTAAGTTGTCTGTGACTGATAGCAGATCCATAGAGTTACACATTAAGACATTTCGTTATACTATATATTAAAAAAGGCTTTGTGGCTAAATAAACTCGCAGAAGGGAAAAATTGAAACCAAACAAGCCAACCAAATCATGATGCTCGTAAAATAGTTTAAGGTTTCTACATATCGCTTAACGGAAGTAAATAACTTAAGCAAGAATGCGGTCGAGACAAAAAGAAAAACACGTAAGGACCTTCAATAGAAGCACAAAAACGGAAGCGTCGAAAACTGCTACACGNAACATATCGCTTAACGGAAGTAAATAACTTAAGCAAGAATGCGGTCGAGACAAAAAAAAACACGTCAGGACCTTCAATAGAAGCACAAAAACGGAAGCGTCGAAAACTGCTACACGTGGTAGACATAGCCGCACTTGAGACAACAGAGCAACCCAAGCGCAGAAATGCTATTTACTTCCAAAAAACAATGCGAATAAAAAAGCATTGGAAATAAAAAAGCAAGCTTGTAATTCACATGGATATATGTACACATACATATATACGGGAAAAAAGGTCAGTAGAATAACAGCAAATAGGTGTGTGTGCCTCAATGTCTCCGCTGTCGACCATTTTTGGCTGAAGCAGCTGCCATGCCGTGTCGTTTGGACTTCTATGCAATGTAAGTTTTTCTTTTACGATACTACATGCTTTTGCGCTTTCCGTCGGTCGTGTGCATTTCTGCACGAAATAATTTTCGTAGTTAGTTTTTCGAATGCATTGTTACACGTACTGTAAATCTTAATGGTTTGTTTGCTTAAATATTTTCATGCTTGCGCGTGCGTTTGTGATTCCTACTACGCGTTTGGAGGAAGGTAAATATCTCTTTTGGAGCGCAGATTTTTTGAATAGAATCCAGTAAACAAAATCGATATACGAAAAATTATCGACTTAGATGCGATGTTATCGATAATTATTCCAAATTAATACACATAACGTATATTGACAAATATTTCGATAAAAATGTCGAAAAGAATATAGATAAATACGCCGATAAGTGAAGCGATAAAAAATTTAGGACAAATAATTCGAGCATTAAATTTATCAATAAATATTTTGACAAAATTATCGATAAATATTTCGATACAAATTCTTGTAATCATATCGATAATAATGTCGCAAAGTATAAGCGTTAGAGCGCAGAAGTAAAAATTCTGTGCAAAATTCGATTTAAACAAAAATCCTAAAAGCGAATGATGGCAACTGCATCCTCACATTCAAAAGCCATCACGCTTGGTCGAAAGGTGCAGCCACCAAAATTGGGCTGCAGTACCCTTTCGTTGCTATACAAAACTTCTCGAGTATGACCGCTAGTGTTATCTGCAGCTGACAGTGTTTTCAGATAGTCTTATGGCCAACTATGTAACATCAACGAAGGCATATTTTTTGTTATTAGTACAGTCGGCCCCGTGTGGATCATCTTGTGAATAGGGACTAAAGTGATTAGCAGCACGGAGGTGGTAGAGTTTACTCAGCCATTCCTCTTTTAATCGCCCCCAGGCTGTCTCTTTGAATGGGTAGTAAGGCTTACGTCATGGCCTCTACCTAGCTGACCTTTCCGGATAGAAAGTACTTGAAGAATTTCTTTCCCACTGCAGAAAGTTTGCTTTTAGGAGTATTAGCCGCCTCCGGTTGAGACGAGAGCAGTTGATCCCCTTCGTCCGTGGTTGGCTGTGCGTCATAGCCATTAGGGGCATCTTAAAGTCCAGATCGCCTTAAGGGCCACTTGGTCTGAATACCATTTCGTCGATTGCACTGTTATCAGAATTTGGCTCGAGACATTGGCCGCTTGGATTTGCATGCATTGCTAATTAGAATTCGTCGACCGCTGCCGATAGTAGAGAGAGCAGATTTGTTTTCTTTGTGGTTGTACAATACATAAGTGGCTTTGAAATGAGCCCAATGAGTAGTAGGGGAAGAAAGAGGTCATCCCACGTAGATCCCTGGTATCCCTGAGCTGAAGTACCTGCTAGAAGACACACTAATGTAGTACTAGAAAAAGAAGTCTGATGTGGAGATGAGGTGATCTCCGAAATAGCAGCTATAAGTTCTGCTGCTTAGATTTTGTTGTTGTCCCATTTTTCCTAATAAACATAATCGCGCTACAAAGCTCATTATCAATCTTACTAATATTATAAATGTGAAAGTTTGTATGTTTGGATGTTTGGGAAATCATCACGCGGAAACGACTGAACGGATTTGCATGAAGTTTTGTACGCAGATAGCTTATGACCTACAGTGGAAAATAAGCTAATTTTTTGGAAGAGTTGCCTCCTGTTAAAAAAGTTTTAATTAAACTAACACGCGGAAACGACTGAACAGATTTGAATGCCATTTCGCACAGAGATAGCTTATGACTACGGTGACCATATTTATGGGGGCCAAATACGGGACAAATAATAACTTTGCAATTTTTTCCACACAAGCTAACAGATCTTAAAAGCTTCTTCAATGATCCTAAGTGTATTAGAGCTGAAAGAGCATCCTTAAAGTAACATCTCAAACCTATAGGATATTTTTCTCGAGATTTTTTCTCCACAAAATTTGTTACAAAAAATTCCTTAAATTTTAATACAATAAAATGCAAGTTCGAAGTAGCTATGATATACCGTTAATTTTTGGATTTATATTTTTTTGACGTTGTTACGCATTTTTTTCGTACGAAGTATGTTCGATAATATTTTTAAAAGAGAAGCAAATGAGCAGAACACATTGCACTTGCACCTTATTATAATGAATTTTAATGAGCTACAAACCTTCAAAAGATTCTGATCAAAAAGTTTGAAAGTTTGGTGAAACTTTGCAGAATTAATTTTTATAGTTTTTGCACAAAGTCGGAAATTTTTTTTATATGGTTTTTGTTAGGAAAAAAGCCTTACTTCCATAAAAAAATAAGAAACAAAATAAACAAAATGAAAATAGCCAAACGTTACTAAAATGTCGAGTCCTAATTTATATTTTGGTCACGTATGCATTTTTCTATTCGAATCACAGGCATTCAGATTAGAAACTAATAACTGTTTATGGAGAAAATTACAATCATATACCAACATCACTTAAAACTGTTTCATAGACATGCCATTTTAATGGGGTTTTAAGGCATCGAAATGCCGAACACTGAATACGGGACAAATACAGGGCGTGAAAAGGAATACAGAACATTTGGCGTCCCGTATAAAATAAAGAAATTACCAGGACAATTGATCAAAAAAGAGGACTGTCCCGTATAATACAGGACGGATGGTCACCGTACTTATGGCCTACGTTGGAAAATAGGCTACTATTTTAAGAGTTATCACGTATTAGGAAAGTTTAATTAAATTAATACGCGTAAATGACTGAACTGATTTGCATGAAAGTTTGCACACAGATAGCTTATGGCCTAGACTGGAAAATAGGCTACTTTTTAAGAATTGCCAGCTGTTTTAAAAAGAAATTTTGCTCAAGGATGGTTTATGACCTGGATTGAAAAATAGGCTACTTCCTTAACCGGTTTTCCGATCAGAACGAAATTTAATACGCTTACTACGGATTTGGGAAGGATGGTCTTAGACTGAAAGTAAGTCCGGTAACTCAAGGCCCCTTCCATACAAATTGGAATTTTCATATTACATACATATCTCTGGAAGTATTTGTGGGGGAGAACTGAAATGGTATAGTGATATGTATGTCAAATCAATGTTGATTTCATGACATTTCATAGACAAATTAATCAGATTTTATTTTTAATTGGATTAACGATTAATGTTTTAAATTAATTAAACGTAATCGCAGCCAGCGATTAACGATTAAAAAAATGTTATCATTAATCGTACAGTTGACTACGACTAATTAATTTTAATCGTCGAACGCGATTAACATTTTAATCGTTAATCAGATTAACAGTTTGCCAACACTGTGTGAAATCATGTTCATATTCACGGAGAAAAATGGACGTTTTTGGTAAAGAGGCGTAGAGCCTCCCATGGTGACTGAAAGTTTCATATTGCATATCTCTTCAAATGTTTGGGGTAAAGCACTCAAGCTTGGTATGGAAATACATATGTATGTATGTATGTGAAACTAATACCATACTCATGGAGAAAAATGAGAGTTATTGGAAAAGGTGGTGTGGCAACTCCCATGCAAATTGATTTTTCTATGCTGCATATCTCTGGAGGTGTTTATTGCAGAGGACTGGAACTTGGCACCGAGATGTGTATACAAAATTAATTCCATTCTCATGGAGAAAAATTTGCGTTATTCGAAAAGGGGACATGGTTCCTCCCGTACAAATTTACTGTTTTATACTGCTTATCTCTAGAGGTGTTCATGGTAGAGTACTGGGACTTGGTACTGGGGTATGTAAAATCAATTCTAAATTCATGGAAGAAGATTAGGGTTATAAGAAAAAGGGGCGTGGCACTTCCAGTACACATTTGCTTTTTCTTGCCACATATCCCTGGAAGTGTTTGTGGAAGAATACTGGAACTTGGTATGGAGTTGGGTATACAAAATTTATCAATTGCTCATGGAAAAAATGTGAGTTATTAAAAAAGAATGCATGTCGCCTCCCATACATACTAAAAACTTCTTAATACATATCTCTGGAAGGATAGAAAATCTCTCGAAGTATTTTAAATTTGTTATGGAGATTTATAAGTGCCGTACTGACAATAAATTTCATTAAATGGAAAAGGGAGAGCCGGGTTCGGCCTTATAATCTAAAGCTCTCTTGAGGCATTTGCTACAGTAATGAGAAGTGGTATTTTATCAAGGCCAGGTTACTAAATTTGAGTTGGAAATATTAGAACCCGCCGTGGCACCTCCAAGAAGGTTACACATTCACGCGTCGTATACCTGGAACCATTTTAAGGTAAACTTAGAGAGATTGATATCTTTCGAATGCCTAGCGCGCAGACGAGATTTTATAATTTCATAGTTTTAAACGGCCTAAATACCTTAATTCGCTTAAAAAATAACGAGCTATAACGAAATGGGCACAGAAATAAAATCTAACATCATTAAATTATTTTTCATATTTGTATAAAAGCGCGGGGTGAAACCCGCGGGTAAAAGCTAGTATTAAAATAAAAATGATAATAAGCAACAACAAAATTGACAAATACATATGTACTTAGTACTTGAACGTTCCTCATACGCCATGACCAACAGAAACCCGACTAACTAATAGCTAAAAACGCGGTTTTTATTGCACCTGATTAATCCTCAGAAGCAGTTAAGCATTAATCCAAGGAAGATTGTGATTTTTTATTGTTTTAAGTAGCCTTAGCTTAACCTTTTAAATACCTAACTTTAAAGATTAGATAAGACAAACTAAAGTATTATCTCCTATATACGCCAATTTTTCAATTTCTTGCCAAAGGACTTCCTTGCGTAAAAACTGACAAACAAACTTTCTAACAAAAAATTTGGCACGTGCCCATTAGATTCAGATGCGTGCTCTAGCAGATGAATATGCGCTCGATAAAATGCCACTATCGACTGTTGTAAATAATTGAAAAAGTGTGAACGTGTCGGCGTGCCGGAGTGTCTCAGTCACGGTAGTTTCAAAGTGTGCGCACATACATATAAACACAGATATTTGCCTTCACTGGGAAATGGTACAAATATACAAAAATGTCAATAAGAATTCCATTGTCAATCAATGAACGACAATCAAGTAGAATGTGCGTTGACTTCTGTTGAACTTTATTGATTGTCAGGCGATTACGAGTAGCATTTCCGCTGATGATGGCCTTTGTGCATTAACTTTGAGTTACACTTTTTTACCCGAGGGTAAACCTTTTACTTTAGGAAGTGAATTTTGGATTTTGTGTACGATTTACTCGACTATTTAGCTATTTCCTCAAGACTAGTGAGTATTATTGAGCTTTGTTAGTGGGACATTTGCTGCATTTACCAATTGCCGGCGGTGGCACGTAATTTAGATCTACTATACATGTATGTGTGTATGTATTAGAAGTATGTACATATGTGAATATGTATGTAATTTTAATTGTGTCAACAAATAATTTATTTAGCCATTCATTTACTTTCGTCGGTAATTCATTTCTGCATTCATTCATTCATTGGGTTATAAATATGTAAGTGCTCGCTGTGTTTTCTTGTTACTACACTCCTTAGGCGCACTTAAGTGTATGCTTAACTAGAAATAAGTGTACCTGCACACATATACATACTAATGTATGTACGAATGTGCGCAAGGTACTTGTGTAAATAATTTATAGGTCACTCTAAGTGCACTTATTATGCTTCACAATTCGAATTGCTATTACTCACAACTCATAGCTTCATATTATTTATTGAATTGCTTTTCTGTTCGCCTGCTCATTTATTCCTTGGTTGTTTAATTAAGTTACCATAATAATGTTTTGTTGAAATTAATAATTATGTTAATTGTATTTGGCACTCGCTTTCGTAACGATTACTTAAGTAGACTAACAAAACGAATTGCCGATAGCAATTTCATTCCACAGGGAATAAACGAATGCGGCGAGCAGTTAATTAGAGCAACAGCTAGTGCCTGAGTATTGGTGAGTGAAATTAGTCCGTCATACCTTTCGTTAACAAGGCGAGGACTGTCAAGTGGCTTTTTGCTGTACTTTAAGTGTGTGGCGTAATGGGAAAATTTACTAAATATTTCACAAAGTAGGCTGAGGTAGCATAAATGCAGGCCAACGCTCTCAATTTGGTATGAAATAGACCAGTGAGCTAATTTAAATATTTTATTTCATAAATTTCATGCTACATTGATGAAAAAATATCGAAATATATCGATAAATTCATTTGTTATTGTTATATTTGTAGATTCTGTATAAATATCGGTATGTCAAGAATATAGCAATAAAAATAAATGATTGATAGCTAAATCGATGAAAGTATCGCAAAAATTGTCGACAAAATATCAACCGCAAAATGGCAATAAATAAGTCGATAGCCGTTTTTAAAGTTTTTTTAGTTGACATATTTGTATACGTTTGTAATTTATGTATGTATATCGATAAATATATCGAAAAAGTTGAGCAAATATATCAATACTGAATAAAACTATCGACCAACTATGATATTGATTACATAAAAATACTGGTATAAATAATAAAATCGAGAAGCAATATCTCTGAACGAAAATATCGCTGAATAAATCGATAATAGTATCGATAATGTTTAGACGCTACCACAAATAATAAAGTTAGACGGAAGAATTTTGAGGATATGGTCGAGTGTATATAATTTATTTAATTTTTTTCTCAAAAATAATTATTGCAAAATTCCAAGGATATCCAAGAATAAAATTTTAAAAGGACCTTGCGTCGAACCCTTTGTATTAAAAAGTGGCGCGCAAAAGTATGCCTGCAAAAAAAAAAACAAAAACATCCAAAACGAAAAGTCCACACAGTTAACTATGTATTTTTAAAAAAGGCAAGACATTTATATCCATAGTAAAGCCAATATGGAACGAGTTTTTTGCAATCGTTTCTATTCACAAATTGCAAGTGATTGACGCTCAATTACGCTGTCAAAAGGCATTGTACGCTTACAGCTCACCAACACGTACATATAGGGCACACATTTCAATATCTGTACCCAGCAAGACGAGGCTGACTAAAACTACAACGATCGGGGAAACAAATTCCCTGCAAACCCTTTTTTCAGAGTATTCTGAGTTGTAGAGAAATTTTACAGAATTCTTAAAGATCTCATCCGATTTTTTGACGAATTTTCTAAAATTAAATAAACTGTGCACACTTCGATAAAAATGCTGCTATGTGAAGAATTTCTTGTAGAATTTTTTCAGAATTTTCTTCGTTTTTCGTACAGAAATTTCTTTACGAGTTCGTGTTCATATAATTTTCTTTGAAGATTCGTAAAAAAAATGGTTACAGAAATGAGATACTCCTTAAGAGTTTGCAAGGTTTATTCTTTACTAACACATTCTCAAAAGTTTTTGTCAAATCATGCGAGTGAAAGGGATGGGAAATCAAATGAATTGAAGAGAGTAACAGATGATGGTAATTTTTTGCATGTGATCCTAATAAAAATGACTACATTGATCGCGCTAACGAATAGCGCCACATTCTGTCAGAAGTATCGGTCTTAATTCCTATCAATTGTCTAGTACTGTTCTTGCTGGGTAGCATATTTCATGAGTGTGTGTGTGTGTGTGTGTGAATGTAGTGCGAATTCAGCCGCCCAACACTCGGCTGCTTTTCACTTCACTTTAGTTCACTTACCTTCTCCTCTTTTTTGCTAACCTTATTGTAAGTTTTGTTTATGAGTTACTACCTACATATGTACATACACATTTACATAGTTTCATCCAATTTTATCCAGCGTTGTTGGCTAACAAAAGCGGCAGCAACATTGGCCGTTATTGCTTGAATGAGCAAACTTTTCGATTAAATCAATTTTCGTACTTTCAAAAGCATACCAAATGAAAGACACTAACAATAATAAACGACGATAAATGTAATAAAATACTCGTATACACCGAAAACTTTGTTATCAACCTTTCGTAGCCATGCTTCTCAAGCGCCGTGTACGCTCCCACATGTTTTTGCAATGAGTTGGGCAACTATGCATGTACATTAGGGTGGTCCAAAAACAGTAAACTCGGAATTGTAATGCTCTCACCCCCTAGGATTGTTCTATATCGAAAAAAAGTATACCCCTAGTTTTTTATTTTGAAATCAAAAAATATTTAGAGGTCGCTCAAAGCGCTCAAACTTTTCCATGTAGTTTTATATGGGAAAAAACCCACTTTTCGTAGAAATGGTATAGAATTCTTGAAAACCAATATTTTTCGATAGGAAAACACTGGTTCTCTTCAGGAGACTTTCAGTAATAAGACCCAATTGTTTATTTAACTAGTTTTTAATACTAACGATTTTTTATTGGTCCCCCCATTGAATTTTTCGGGGTTTTTGGCGGACCTATAAATTAAAGTAGCGATGAAAAAATGGTTAAATAAAAATATGAGTATTATTACTGGGAATCTGCTGCAGACAAATTGAGTACTCTCATAGAAAAATATTGATTTTTAAGAATTCTATACCATTTCTACGAAAAGTTGTTTTTTCCCCATACAAAATACATGGAAAACTTTGGGCGCTTTGAGCGACCCCTAAAGATTTTTTAATTTTGAAATAAAAAAATTGGGATATATTTTTTTCGGTATAGAACAATCCTAGGGGGTGAGAGCATAAAAATTCCGACTTTACTTTTCCACGTGTATTTTTGGACCACCCTAATGTGCATACTATACACATATTGTGTGTATGTATGGTGTATATATGGATCCAGTGGAATCTGCTGTGAATTTTTTGGTTGCCGGCAATTTTCTTTTTTCTACCGTCAATTTATTTTCTTTCTTTTTTACTTTTTCCATTTTCCTCTTTATATACATACATACATAGTTTTTAATATGTATTAAATACATCTACGGCCGATTGCACTAACGTATGGGCTTCACTGCGTCGTCTGCAGTAAATATGTATGTAGTTGGCCATCAACGCGCTTCAATAGCATTGTACGCTACGCTTCAACGACACGTTGACTAACTATTTAAATCAATCGTATGTGTGTACGTATGCACATTGTGTTTACATCTAGCTACATGAACTCTGTTATAAGGGCGAACTATCGCATACTTTCAGGCTGGTGTTTGCCGCAGTTGATTGTGCTTAGTTTTGTTGGTAGAAAATACCCAGCAGTGAAGGGGCTGAGTTGTGCTAGTTATCAAAAGATAACAGGAGCGATAAGTGATGCAGATAGTGGTTGGAAATTGTGTTTCAGACGTATTTCAAATGTACTTGTATAGCCTTATGGCCGAAGTGTTTTTTTCCCTTAAAAAATAAATGTCTCATAAATAAAAATCATTTGACGCTTGGAAGAGAATGAGCTTAGCAGAGGCTCCCCGACACATTTGGTTTTAGGGCCTACAGAATTCCGCAGCTAATCACCGTTAGGATGACTTTCTTGGAGCATGCGGCTCGCTTTATAAATGTTTATTATACATAATTGAGACCCGACGCGTAGAACGGGCTTCCAAAAAGCCTTGGATTAGACTCTCTTCTATTGATGACAAACACGGCGAACGTTTAACATACTATGATTTGAGGGTATGTACTTACCCTTCATGGGGAAGGTGCCACTGCATGGCTGGTTGATGTCCTCGGAAGGACTAAAGCTGACAACACCGCCATCAAAGAAATGTGTTGGCTGAGGGAAAGTAGAACAACTGTGAAACATTGCGACATCTACTACAGCTCAGAGGCAAAGGAGCGCAAATTTGGTTTGGGATTTGTGGTAAGAGGTGCACTTCGTCGCCCAGTACAGTCCCTTGCTTCTGTAGAGAGCGTCTTGCCTTAATCTACACCAAAATAAAATTCTTTAAATATAAGTCGTCCAAAGAGTGCTGTACCCGATACGATATCGCAATCGTGCTAGGCGAATTCAATGTCAGCGGTAGCAAGAAAAGCATCTTTGGTTCCACCATAGGAAAATTCGGACTGCACGAGACAACATCCGATAACGAACTGACACTACTGATCGACTTCATCGGAACGCGAAAAATTGTAGACTGCGGCACTAGGTTCTAGCTACGTGGCTTTCTTTTGATCGATAACAAGAAACGAAATTGACCATCTTCCAATAGACGGAATACACATTTCCATTGTTCTGGACGTGCGAAGAATAGTTTGCATTTCAGCGAGCGCGAGAGAATCACTGACTAAAGAGTAAAGAGCAGCCACTTGCAGAAGATCGATACAGGGAGATGATATTTGAAGAGAGGTTCATTTTCCGCAATAANCGGTGATGAATGTCGGGACTAAAGAGTAAAGAGGAGCCACTTGCAGAGGATCGATACAGGGAGATGATATTTGAAGAGAGGTTCATTTTCCGCAATAAAAAAAAGAGAGGACGGTCTCTCTCTCTCTCTATGGCCAAGAAGAAATTAAAATGCTGGCCGTCTCATCGCCCGACTAGGATGAGATACGAATAGCAATTTCACGGTTGAATATCAACAAAGCCGCTTGAGCTGAGGGCCTACAGCTGGCCTACTCAAGTACGACGGCGGGAAGTTAGTAAGGTAAATGCATCAACTCTTATGTATTAAATGTCAAAGGCTTAAGTGGATTTTAGGTACGCCCTGCCATATCTATCAGTGCAGCTTTAAGCCCGGTTTATCCAATATGGACCAAACCTTTAAAGAGACCCGTGAGGGGAGTATCTATCTTCATACACCTGCGATGTCATAATTTGGCTATGTAAAATGAGTCATTATAATTGAAAAGGACTCCTACGACCCCCTTGATTTTAAAGGATGTTTTAGGTAGGGCGACTCGCTATCGTGCGACTTCTTCAATCTGATGATGGAGAAAATAATATAAGCCACGAAGCTAAAGCGCTCAGGAACACTTTATTATTAGGGCGACATCATCGGCCTCAACAACCAGTCGATTTGTTCTGCCTTTTCCAAGATGGATAGGGAAGTTAGGCGAATGGGTTTGATGGTGAGCGCGGAGCCCAAGGATTTAAATAGAGAACTGAATTTTAAGGACAATTATTAAATATTTATAGTGCATACAGGAAACGAGAAAGTACCGCAAAGGCTCTGCAAAGCAAGCCTGGTATTCACCAGTCTTTAATAATTTTTTTTTCACCTACATAACGTAGTTTATTAAAATATCCCAAAGCAGCCCTAACGGGAAACTTTACACCATTTATTACTTTTGCAAAAATAATAGCGTGATTTTTGTATGTTTTGTGTGCTTCCTGGTTATTAAATAAAATTTAATATTTTTGTACATATCCTTTTGCCATGTCACGATAATCACCGAGCTACAGGCCAACGGCGTGGGTGCACACGTGAATATAGTTGTATGTGTGTGTGTTAATAGTGATATATGTGAATTCATGCTAACAATGACGAATGGCAAACAGCAGTGCATGCAAGCAAAAACTAATGTAATAAAAAGTGCACAAATAAATATGCACAAAAGTACATATTTACACATTAAGGTGGTATATTTATACANCGCGGACAAGACCCAAGGAGTTAAATAGAGAACTGAATTTTAAGGACAATTATTAAATATTTATAGTGCATACAGGAAACGAGAAAGTACCGCAAAGGCTCTGCAAAGCAAGCCTGGTATTCACCAGTCTTTAATAATTTTTTTTTCACCTACATAACGTAGTTTATTAAAATATCCCAAAGCAGCCCTAACGGGAAACTTTACACCATTTATTACTTTTGCAAAAATAATAGCGTGATTTTTGTATGTTTCGTGTGCTTCCTGGTTATTAAATAAAATTTAATATTTTTGTACATATCCTTTTGCCATGTCACGATAATCACCGAGCTACAGGCCAACGGCGTGGGTGCACACGTGAATATAGTTGTATGTGTGCGTGTTAATAGTGATATATGTGAATTCATGCTAACAATGACGAATGACAAACAGCAGTGCATGCAAGCAAAAACTAATGTAATAAAAAGTGCACAAATAAATATGCACAAAAGTACATATTTACACATGAAGGTGGTATATTTATACATGCGTACATTCATAGGTATGTACATATATATTTATGTTGTACTCATGTCTGCTTTCCTTCAATATGACGTATTACAATTTTTTTGCTTACGATGGCTGTCATAAATTCATATGTACCCTACATTTGTAAACACAAAAATTGCATTAATTCATATATATGTATAGCTACATATGTATGTAGTATATGTATGTGTAAAATAAAAGTAACAGTAAACNTTACACCATTTATTACTTTTGCAAAAATAATAGCGTGATTTTTGTATGTTTTGTGTGCTTCCTGGTTATTAAATAAAATTTAATATTTTTGTACATATCATTTTGCCATGTCACGATAATCACCGAGCTACAGGCCAACGGCGTGGGTGCACACGTGAATATAGTTGTATGTGTGTGTGTTAATAGTGATATATGTGAATTCATGCTAACAATGACGAATGGCAAACAGCAGTGCATGCAAGCAAAAACTAATGTAATAAAAAGTGCACAAATAAATATGCACAAAAGTACATATTTACACATTAAGGTGGTATATTTATACACACGTACTTTCATAGGTATGTATATATTTATGTTGTACTCATGTCTGCTTTCCTTCAATATGACGTATTACAATTTTTTGCTTACGATGGCTGTCATAAATTCATATGTACCCTACATTTGTAAACATAAAAATTGCATTAATTCATATATATATCTACATATGTATGTAGTATATGTATGTGTAAAATAAAAGTAACAGTAAACATATGAAAGCAAAGTCAGCTTTTAAATACATTTGCGCTCTGTTATTGTGTTAGTTCATGTGTAGTATAGCTTTTATGTATGTACTTTCGTTTGTTTATTTCGCTTATATTCATTTTTGTGCTTACACCTATGAATTTTTTAAACCCGCGCCTGTGCAACATACTAAATGCATATTTATTCGCTTGAACTACCTTCATAATTTAATCAAATTTCACTTGCTTTGTTTGCAAGTATTGGGTCATATAAAAAGTCAATGCGAATTTTTGAAAAAAAAATTTTTTTTAATGAAAATCAATTTAAATCAAATATATGCATTAGAGTGGTTNAATATGAATTTTTTGTACCCGCGCCTGTGCAACATACTAAATGCATATTTATTCGCTTGAACTACCTTCACAATTTAATCAAATTTCACTTGCTTTGTTTGCAAGTATTGGGTCATATAAAAAGTCAATGCGAATTTTTGAAAAAAAATTTTTTTTTAATGAAAATCAATTTAAATCAAATATATGCATTAGAGTGGT
>NW_016157938.1:0-45523 GCF_001687245.7 Rhagoletis zephyria
TATATACTGGCTCCTAAAGCATTCATCGCGCTTCATTTTATTTAAATTTTGAATTAGAAAAACCCGATTTTTTTTAAATTAATTTTTGTCTTTTAAGAAAAACTAGATATTTCATCGTTTTCAAAGTTAAATTGTGGTATCGAAATGTTGCGGCTTATTGGAGATCCGAAAACTTTATATATATATATTTATTTTTTTTAACGGTCTAATTAGCACACATGAGTGACCATTTTTATATTTTCTCTTTCCTTCGTTGCGGCCACGCACTCATTTATGCCTATGCGCGCGTGTAGAATTTTGAAATGTCCGATTGCAATAAAAGTTATTAATTCCCAAAAATGAATTCAATTGCAAAGAAAAAGAACGCAAGCAAATACGCAGCACGTCACCATTGTCGCCTGTCGCTTGCTTGATGCGTCTGGTCACATTTTAAATATCACACAAGCACCGCACACATACAATAAAGTGTGGTCAGCATGTTGCTAAGTAATTTTCATTTCATTGTTGTCGATGTCGTCTGGCGCCAACTTTGACATTCCGGTCGCCATTCGAGGCACTCTTAATGTGCTTTTCATGTGACTTAACTTATGAGTTTACATACTTTTGCATCACAAGGTCAGTAAAATGTTTTTCTCTTTTATTCGTCTCAAATTTTCAGAAATCACAAAAAAAAGAATCACTTCTTGATTAATACTTATGCTCTTATAGGGTCATTTAGTGACAGAAAGCAATGCTTGACCTCAAATTTCATCGAAATTACATTTTTAATATTAAAACAATTGATGCAACTTAGCTTACGAGGGAGTTCATTCGGATTTTTGCAATTCCAGCCACGATATAAATAATGGAGATTATAACGACAATAAAATCAATTAGCACAAACGCTAGCAAAAATCGTTGAATGGTCGATTAGATTACCGTACCACTGATGATGGTCTAAAGTCGATTTTTGGAAAATTGGCGAAATTTTTTACAACGTTAAGTTCACCCTCCAAAATGCAAACTGTACAACGTGTGACACGAAAGAAAAATCATAAAACACAGCCGTAGCAAAACTTGGTGTAGGTTGTATGATCGAATACAACATGAAAATGGGTTTCTTATAGTTTCAGAGACTTTTTGATTATTTTTTGCTTTTATTAAAAGAAGGCATTAACGCTTGACTATTTCTCATATGATTTTAAAAAACAAATTTATTTTGAAAAGAGGATTTATCGGCATGGTTTTGTCCGACTTCAAACATTTTCAAAAGGTTGCTTAATGAGGCCTAGGCAGTTGTACACCAAATTATTATTCGAGATACACGTATTTGATGTAAGTGGGCGTTAGCAAACCGATAAATACCTTCACCTGAATATTCCGTGTCACTTAAAGAATTGATTACTATTCAAAAAAAAAACACCTCCTTTCATGGGTTCAGCGCCAAAGCCAACTAAACAGATTAGTCAATATCGCGCCGACTCGAGTATTTCTTTGGAAATGTACCTTTCGTAGAGAGGCGAGGTGAGGGAATTATATGGAAGTTTGTATTTATGACTTTGACTTTTCCCTCTCTAAGCCCAACCGGTTTTTATTATCAACTGTCCCCATGACTTTTTCCACCTGTCTGCATATATTCGAACCACTGTGCGCTACCAAGACCCTAGTTCTACGTAAAGGCTCGGTTATGCAAGACTTAAGACTTGACTTGACTTGAAAATCGTACAAAGACAGAAAATAAATTAAAAATTATCACGATTTCATATGCGTAAATATATTTATTTCAATTTTAATTATCCAACCATTTTTACCCCAAACAATTTAAACGTTTACAATTTTGCGTGTGCAAATAAAAATTCTGAGCAGCAAAAGAAAGGGAAAAGGTAATAAATGCACGCAGAGTAATAGTTTCTGAGTTTCTACATAAGTCAAGTCAAGTCTAGGTCTTGCATAACCGGGCTTTAAATTTCCTTCATTACTTCTACTCTACAAACCTCAAAAATACTAAATTTTTTTTGAAAATCTTTTATTGTCTTGCGCTGACAAATTAGTTAAAGTGTAAAGAGAAAATTTAAGTTAATTTCATTGAAAATAAGAACCACAAATAATAGAAATTCTGTCAAAATTCTATGTGAATTTGTGCATTTGTCTGCAAGATCTTATAGCTGAATTCAAAAACGAGTTGAAAAAGTAATAACCCAGCCGCAATGTCGTACCTCCGTTGGCTCTGTTCCATGCACTTCGCGAAACTGACGCGCTATGGTGACGCCCTCGTGGAAACAGTGAACGCTTTCCGTCTTCATCGGCAGCAGAAAACCCTTGCGTGCGAAGCTGCTGCTAAGGCAAATGCGGAATTTTGGCCGCACCTAAGCGAAACCCTTCGCCAACTGCGGACGAGGCAGCCAGGTTTTCGGCGAAAATCTCTTCAGGCTCGACGCCTGGATCATGAGCATCCGACCAATGGTAATGCGCATGAAACACGCGCCGAAACTGTGCCAAATGCGGGGAGTTTTCGTTCAGAAGCAAAACAGGTTGCCAAGTACACATTTCGTGGAGCAAAAAATAGTCCAGCATCGACAGAAACCTCTTCGCGGTCCACTGTGTTTGGCAGTAATTTCAAACAAGCAGGACAGGCGCTTGTTAAAGTGCTACATCAGCAGCAGCAATTCCTCCCAGCCGGTGTGTTACAACAACAACAGCCACAACCACAATTGCCAGGAAATTCAGCCAACAATAACAAAAACCAGGACTCTTTCACAGCGCCGCGAAAGTCACTTGCATTGTTTAATATGTCAAGGAGTTGTCCTTGGCCCGAAGGAGAGCCGCAGGGCGAGCTACAGCAACCTACGCTACAAACAGACCAAAAGGCTGCCACCAAAGCAGATAAGCCGACTGATAAGCCTCCTATGCTGGTGCCCCCGATCGCGCCCTCCCATCGAACAAAGTTCAAAACATCGACGTCTTTGTCCACCCTGCAAAAGTACGACTCTCCCTGTTGGTCGCCGCGCAAGCCGAAGGCAATGCTTTTACCAGAGAGACCGAACATACTGGTGCTGCCTGAAATGAACGATCCCCGTGCGATGCTGCAGAGGCATGCTGCAGTCACAGACAATGCGTTACAACAAAAATGTGGTGATTTTTGCGATCAGTCTCTGCGATTGCTGCCAGCGCCGGCGAACACACTCAAGTCCACGGCGGACTACCAGATATCGACGGAACCTGAGGGATGTGTGCTGCCACCACAATCTGACAATTCAACGACGATTCTGGTCACAAACGTTTTAGATGAATTTAAAATTATTCCCCTGCCCGCTGGTCGCGCCATTCCAGGGCGTCCGAGGGGCTACGTTCAAACAGAGGCCAAAAAACGTGGTTCGTTGCAAGGCTGCATACCGCCCGAGATGAAGCGGAGAAAATTCTAGTTGGTTTTATTTTAGAAACACATATACGATTCGTGGAATTATATTCACCCTTAGGATAGCAACAGCAGCAGTGCACAAATGTGAAATTCACTGTCCTAGCGATATGCAAAATATTTAGGCATTTTCTAAGTTTTTAAAATAAGCTCAAGGAAGATTCAATTTATTAGTTTCCAGATGTGTTGAATTAATCCTTTTGATGATCACCGCGAATAAATTCGTATATCCCACAAAAGTAGTTTAAACGTTCGTTTGTGATTACACTGTTCGGCAGTCGGTTGGGGAATTGATGAAACCAAGAATTGTGAAAGTCTGTATTGCATATCGCCTCCTGAGTGGAAGATCGATCTATCGCGGCAGCTAATTCAATAACGTCTAATCTCAGAAAAATTTTCAAGAACGCCCATTTTCAGACTTTTATTGAAAAACAACCTATCTCAGAACTTGGTTGAAGAACACCCTATCTCAGAATTGGAGCTAGGTAGTAATGATTACTTTAGCAACAAAATTACTATCGATTGTAATTTGTAATCAATTCCTTCAATCCACAACAAAGGAATTGATTACTTTTTCAATTCCTTAGACGTAATTTCAAATGTATTTCTTTTATTTCCATTACAAGCAATTTCATATTGTAATTGAAATTAATTACGTGCTAGTAATGCAATTTTTTTTTACAATTCCTTTGAAAGGAATTGAGAATGTAATCAATTTTTTTACAGTTAAGCTGAACAGAAATTTAAATTTAAATTTTTGTTTCCAATTCCATTCCTCAAAGTAATTTAAAAGGTCATCAAAAAAATTGATTTAATTATTTGGTTACTTCTTAGTTGGTAACTGCCTCGAATAAGTAACTTATACCTACGTATTTAGTATCACTAATTGGACTTTAAGATAGCTAAAGAACTTAACTTATGGCCGTTCAGATTATAGGATAACCTTTAAATTTTCCGGACCCTACCGTAAGCGCTCGCGGCAGAAAAGACTTGTATATTTTTCAGGGACCGAGAACAAAAGCTAGAATCGAAACTAAATGCCTTTCTCGAAGCTTTGTTCCCAAGAACACTTAGAAACCCAAACCGAAATGAGAACAAAACTTTGTTAAAAAGTCAGTCAGTGCTTGTTAGTCAAGGATTATTAACCCTATATGATTGCAATATTATGGACTTCATTATATTTGTTCGATATTTTTTCAATCAAAACCTACAAATATAATACAATAATCAAAAATAGCAGTTGAAGTATTCATAACAATAAAAAAGTTTTAATTAAAAAAAGGCTTAAAAAATTGATATATTTTATGCTTTTACACAAGTAATAACGGTATTTGAGAAAGACAAAATACCTTCGATATTTGCATTGCATTACTGCATCACTTATTTTCTTATATTTAATTGCACATTTCGCTATCATTCATATAACAAATTACAAATATTTTGTTTATACATAGCAATAAAACGAGTTTAACTTAAAAGATTGCAATCAAATAAAATCTTTTATTTTAGGGAAAAAATTAAGTCATATTTCCACTTTTTCTTTGACTTCGAAAAAAAATATATAAAATTCAAGTTTTAATTTTTTTACTCGAACTTTAACTTTTATTTTTTTTTACTTTACTTTCTGACCGAAAAAAATAAGATTTTTACTTCTCTTTCGGACCAAACAAAAAATAAAAGTCTAAATTTAACCACTATTTTTTTACTGAAAACATACCGGCGAAAAAATAACAATTATTTATTGAGTCTTATGAAAAAAATCATAACAGTTACGGTTAGACCTGTTAAATAGTGATAGTTAATTAAGTGTATATTTAATGGTAAATTTCGTGTATTAAAAATCTAGCTATTTTTATATTTTCTTGTACAATTCCAATGACAACATTCAAAACAGGTTGGCCAAATTAGCTTCGCGCACTCCTTAGTAAATAAGTGTCCTGCCTCGCTTTGCCACAACTCGCATTCTCTGTTTGGCATTGTTAAAATTTCGACTGAATTAAACTTACTACTAGCGCGTAATAATAACACAACAACGCATAACAATACATACATACATAAGTATATACAAATGTTTTTTGTACAATTTAAGTAGAATTTTTGTTGCTGATGTATACTTTTGTACTTGGCAACTCGAAACTTTTACTTGTTAGTGTGGCAGTTGTTGTTTACTTTTGACTATTATTTCACTTTGTACTCGTTTTCCTTGTTATGGTTGTTCTGTTGTTTGCTGTTGTTTGGTACTCAACGCATCCGTTAGTGCTACTTTTACTCCATTAACTAGCAGCTCTACACAGCACTTCTTGGTTGCCATTACAACTTCGGTTGCATCTGTACAGCTGGGTGTGTTTGGGACATATTCAATGAGCTTTCTTTGCAACTATGTATTGACAAAAAAAGCAACAGAGTGAGCACCTTGTTAATAATGTAACAAGCAAATAAAGGAGAAATTGAAAGTTGTTGAAAAGCGGAAGAAACAATGAAAAACTATGAACCAAAAAAATAAACACAATAGTTACAAAGCATTCAACACGCTTCTGCAGTATAATATTCTGGTGGATTAGTGGTGATGGCAAATCAGTAAATATTTCTAATTGATTGATTGGAATATAGTTATTTTCTAATTTTTACTTAATTTTAATCATGTTGCTTTCGACAACTTTCAACTACATAAACTATAGCATATATTTGTGTAAGTTAGCTGTCCTAAGTGAAGCTTTAATGCTCCCTTAAGTAGAATGGCAATGCTTTCTTGCAAGCATAAAATATGTACAAAGTCACCGTTAATCTAACAAAAGTTTCGCGTAAAGTCAAACAGTAGTTGCTATTGCAACGCAACACATTCTGCCACGATGAACGATCAACTTTCGTCCGAAAGCCGAAAACCCGCCCGCATACCCGCATACCCGCATGTTCGCGCGTCATCACCGACTGACGACTATTCTGCGCTTCAGCACGCCTGCACTTGGCTGCGGTTTCAATTCCCGTTGGTCGAATTACTTAAGACGTAGCGACATACAACTTTTGGCTGTCTTTCGGACACAAAATTTATGTTAACTGTAAGTAAAATTGCAACTAGAAGTGTAATTTTATGGTAGTTTAATAGCTCCTTGGCGATTTTATTGCACTCCACTGGATACATGCACATACATGTCTACATACATACATATTTTTGTGTACATTCGCATTATTGCTGGTTAACCGTAGGTGGAATAGAGGGTTCAAGGAGATTGCTCTCCAGGTAGGGTGCAAGTGGATTCAAGACGCAAAGCTTATCGATGATGAGTGAAAATTTACAGTTGCTGCATTATTTATAAGTTGTGAAACTGTATGCATGCCACATTCTCACAAACGCACACACACACACATATGCTGGCTCATTCGTATTCATGCACAAGTGAACTATTGAAAAGTTGTTGGTTTGGATACTATGTAGGTCCCATTGCTGAGAAGCTACTTGCTTGCATTTGGCTTCTCAAGTTCAGTCGCGAATTGGTGTTGTCGCAGTGACGAATAGAAGTAAATAAGGAGATAGTAACCCAATTTACAAAACAAAATATATTTCTTCAACTTTTCTATATTTTGAACTGTTGCCACAAGATTTTTACTTCTTGAAGTTTTGCAAATTAACAAAGGACAACCAGGAAAACGAAGAAACTCCCAGTTGCTACTTAACCGCTGTTATTGCAGTTTGCTGCAAGTAGACAAATATCTAAATACTCGTTTGCATTTACTGCAAATTGAGCCTTTGATATAAAGCCACACATTTCGTAGAACATGAATCTGGCTTACCTCTGTTGTAAGGAAATGCTGAGAAAACTAGAAATGTAATTCCATTTCGAGGTCCAGCTTCAAATTTCATTGTAATTAATAAAATCCTGCACAAAATATTTTCTTATGTGCAAAATATGTGCTTTATAAGCTTAAAAATCAGTATTAGTGAAAATAGCACTTTCTATATCTATACGACCTTGTGAACCAAAAATTTTTATTTTTATTTTTTAATTCTACAGAATTTTCTTTTTTATTTGGTACCCATATTGATATTCTACGCTGCACAGATTTCTTTTTTGGAACGAGTTAGATCTTTTAGTCCACAAAATCCTTTAAGAAATCCTGACTGAGAGAAAATTAAAAACGTCGTCTTTGGCCCATAGTTTAGTGAGTATATCGATTTCTTCGTGTGTTTCGAAATGTTTTCCTTTTTGTCGCACGGTGTTACGGGTTTCGTTCTAGAAATTGCCACTATTTTTTTTTTTATATTTGAATTGAGATTTATATATCCTTGCGCAATAAAAATCTGAAATAAAAAGTTTTGTGATGGAGAGTTGACCGCCAAGCTATATACCTAACCGATATGATTAAAACGCAAGTGGTTTTCGTCCTAAGAAGGCGGTTGTTCAGTAATGGCTCTGAGATCATACCTAGGGTGATTGACTCGGTTTTAAAGACCGGGTTTTTTTTTTGAATGTCTTTAGGCGGTTTTTTTGTGATCTTGACTTTTCGAATATCGAGTATATCGAATTTTCACAATCTAATAAATCGGGATTGTCTAGTTTTATTTATTTATTTTCTTATAACTAGAACTAGCAGCTTTTTATTTATTTTAAATGTAAATACTGCAAAATTTTCAACTGCAGAAAATCACTTAAAAAATAAAAGGAAAACCGAACAAAAATCATTGACTGATCTGATGTGAGTGGGCATGTGCAGAGGTGGTTCGTATTTTCGTGGGGCTTACGGTAGTTATTGCGGGTCAGCGGAACAATCCAAACAATCGGTTCTACATACTCGAGGTTTTCCCTACAAATTACTGTGGTTTTAACGATTTAAAGATATACCTAGTTTGACAGTTTTTTGTCATGATTTTTGACTAAGATACTGTATAGAAAACATTTTGCTCTCTTTTTTTTTGGAAAATGTTCAGTAAGGTCCCCCGAAATAGAAGCAACAGGAATCGGCGAAGGGAAGCAACTTGAGGGTTGAACTTGTTTCCAGGGTACCGTGATAACTAGACGCTGTTGTATGAGCATTCATGGCGCAGATATATATATCCAAGCAACGATTCTTATCGCTGTCACTATCCAGCTTTACTCTAAGGACCTATGTAAGAACTAAATAAAATTCTGCTGCAGATACTTTATAGATTTCTCAGCTGATCTGTGTACATACAAACGTATCTATTACTAAAATGTATAAGCCGCACTCAGTAGCCAATGTCTAAGGAGGTAAAATAATAAAGAGCTCTCACTACAGTGCTCTCGCAATTGGCTTCTTAGCCTAAGTGTGCCTCCGTCTTTCTTGCATGGTTGCAGGCATCCTAACCTAGTTTAAACTAAAAAACTATATCCTAAGTTTGAATAACTTGCAATGTTATGTTTTTAAAAAATTCACAACATCTCAAAGTAATCAGCCTTTCCATCAGCTCTATACGAATTAACCAACTAATCAGCCTTCGTATCAGTTATACCAGTTAATCTAATAGAATATTAGTTTTTTACTGATTTAATTCTAGTTATTATGTTTTGCTTTATGCAATTCCTTTTAATTTATTTAATTATTCTTTCTTCTTACCTCTATCATGGTTTTAGTGGTTATACTTGAAAAGTTGTGAAGCAAAAAACCACAATTTTTTTACAAACTAACATACATACATACATATGTACGAGTAGATATATAGGTTTGTGGAAATACAAAGCAAATTCCATAGATTTGCTTTTATTCATGTGAAAGTAAATTGCTGTTTATGTACATGTGTAAGTACATATGTCTAGGTGGACTGACTGCTTACCTTTTTAATACACTTTATGTAAATTGTGGTTGTAAGCAGGAATTTCGAAGTGCAGAAATTGTAGAGAAAAGAAAACCTGTACGAACTCAACAGTTGCAGTTATAAAAATGTCAACAGTGAAGGTTTTTACATTAAAACCACAAATATTTTTGCAGCATAAAGGACAAGCTATGCTCCAATACATACACACACTTACCCAAAAGCAGTTAAAGCTTTGTGAGTTGGACGACTCCCTGCAGTAAATCGTGCTAGTTCAGAACTAGCGCAGAACGAGCTCATTTAGAGGCCGTACTGGTTCTCGATCTATCCCAACGCAGAGCTTTCAATTCTCTCTTTTTACATGGCGATCTCCTACGAAGTGGAAATTGCCTCCTTCTACAAAACTTTTGAACTAGTTCTAAACTGGTTCGATTTTGGACAGATCTGCGACGATAAGTTTTTCTATGAGAAAAAATTTTGATTATTCAATTTTTTGATAGTTTTTCGTTCTTCCTTTTCTTTTACATATTGCATATTATTTAGTTTTTATTTTATTTAATTTTCATTTCAATTTTTAAGTGGAGCTCAACAATTTAAATTTATTAAATCTGAAAATCAAAACTGCCTCCACCGTGATTTGAACTCGCGACCAACGATGTGAAGAGTCGAAGATCTTCCCCCCGGAGATATTTTCGCATTGTATGAGAAGTGAGAATTTCCTGCATTTACTTCGCAGCATTCACACCCACCGCAGTGGCGCCAATTCACATTACGTAATCGAATGCTCCTTCAAAACTTCGAGGGCGGTATATCGGAATGAATGGATTACAACCCAGATTACTTTGGCCGCTGTGTGGTTAGCGTCCTTTACATACTGGTTTTGTTTGTAATCAGGAAGTATGATGTGACCGAATACTTTTCGGGCGTTCATTACAATACGTCTTCGTTTGTAAATTGTAATGTGTATTGTAAGTAGATTGCCCACAATAAGCGTTACAATTTTAAATTGGGTCAGCGGTGTTTTAATCATTTTTTTGTATGGACGGACCCCATTTAGCAGTGCGCCGCTCGAACGCTAAATGTGAGAAACTTTGAGGAGAGCGCAACTAAATACACCCGAAAGTTTAAACGGTACCGCTCTGCAGCCGATTTGCACTAGTTCTGAAGTTTGTGGGGCGAAGCTATCGCTTGGCCAGACTTCTCTAAATTTTACTGCACGGTTATTATGTTTTTATGTATTTATGTATGTGTGTAAATGATGTTACCCAACAAACAAAACTTTTTTACAAATAAATTGTCTGAAAGTGAATATTATTACGCCACAATAATAAAACAAAAAATCTTTTTCATAAAAAAATCGTTTCCGATTTGTAATGCTATAACTACCACTATAGTTTTAGCTTCTTAGGTGTTTCCTCTGCCGAACTCCAGCATTCGTTATTGCTTATTCTGATCGCCAATAATCTCCACAGTGGTTTTCAATTAGAGATTTATGGTGACGAAAATCTATCGAAGTAATTGTAAGAATTTCACTGCAGTACTGTTTTCTACTAGAATTAAAAGTGCTCCCAAAAGTAGGCAACCTGAAATTCCGTAACAAGTTGTCCTAAATATTTATATATATGATTTTTGAGTTGTGCCTATTTTGAAGAGGCTGTGCGATATATGTGTACGAGTGAACTTTATCAAGGCCCTTCTCATTTTCAATTCTAATCCGTCGGTACTTAGTAAGGATGCCGATTACGGGATAGCGGGATCCTGGTGTTTTGAGGTCCTGAAAATCCCGGTATTTGCTTGCATTAAACCCGGGATCGCGAAAAATTTTAAATATCGAATTGATAGTAAGAAATGGTTTATGAATTTGAAGAATAATTTTCAAAATTACGTTTTGACTACAATCAATAAAAATCTTGAAGCTATACTTTTAAAACTACAGCCTGAGCCTCTTTTGAAGAGGATTTAAATTAATTTGCTCATAGCGTTGCTTATGTAAACGAAACGGAGAATGTTAAAGAAAAATTACATAATTTTTTAAATAAATCTACTCAAACTTCCTCACTCCGAAAAACCAAGTTCCAAGTTTAAAAAAAGAGAGCATATATGTTGGGTTTAGAATTTAAATAAAAAATCTTAAATTTCAAGCTCCGTCTGATGGGGATTGAACCCGGACAGCCTTGGTAGCAACCAATTGTATCAAGCATCTTTGCACACTCAGCCACAGCCGTGCATGTAAATGTGCTTTCATATGTTGAGTTTGAATCAACACCACATTTCGCTGTGCTGATGCCGTCAGTTCATAAGACTAGATTTTAAACCAAATTTTCTATATATGAAACCTAGAAACTAGAGCTAAAATATTTTGGTTTGATTTTCGAAACCACGAACTTTTTGGTTTTAGTTTTAAACCTCTCATAGCAAAACATTATTTTCTCGGCTGTCTGGACTAAAACTTAAACCATAATATATTAAAAATTGCACGGTCTAAAAATGAAACCTAAATTTTTGACCGTATTTGAATACCGGGACGAATCCCGAGATCCGGGTATTACTTAAAAAGTATCCCGAAATGCCGAGACCACAATTTTCCGCTTATTTTGGTATCCCAAAGTCACCAAAAAGAAAATTACTGCATTTTGAAAACCTCTCACTGATAACACAGGCAAACAAATATGGGGAAAAAATTTGTTGCGGAAAATTTTAAAGCTTTTTTTGATAGACTTTTTTGAACTTTCGACTACAAACCATTCCGGTAACTTTTTACCTATATAAAGAAAATACATGAAAACTTTAAGCTCTTTGAGCGACCACTAAATATGTTTTGATTTCAAAATAAACAACTAGGGGTATATTTTTCGACATAGAAAAATCCTGCGGCGTGAGAGCATTAAAATTCCGACTTTACTTATTTTGGACCACTCTAATGTACAAACATAGTATCCTGTATAACTGCTGCAGCAAGAAAAGAAATTTATCACCGCTGTAGACGTGTTGTCAGTGTCCGTCTGACAACTGCATGCTTATAAAAAAACACACTTATGCACATCTGTATATCTGTATGTATGTATACAGCTTTTTCCTAACATTTCATACAACAAGCGTGCAATCGTATATTGTTGTATGTTGTATACATATTTATATGCCTTTGTAGCACAACTGCACATCATTTATCACACATATTTAAGTACACAAGCGTACATACATACATTAAATAAATAAACACACAAAGAGAAAGTAAGTTTCAAAGTATTTCTGAAGATAAAAATATTTCGCAAAGTTTATGCGCTGCTTCTTCACCCCCTTTAGCATATCTCTTGATAGCGTCCTGATCTTCAACGTATGCTGAGGTTGACTTAACCAACCCTTACCCAACCAACGTTACCGTTAACTTATCTTGAACAAGTTTTGCCACTTTTTACGAAAAATATCCAATTCCATCCACCTATCGCCCTACCAAAAGGCGTCTAAACTACGCCTAAAGCTTATGCAGTTTCTCTCTAAAGCAGCAGTTGATGTAGTTCCTAGGAACTTCCTGCCCTTCCTGTGATGCACAGGGAACTTTCTCCATTGGAGAGGGATATGAAAATTGGTTGCTGCTTTCCACATCGGAAATTTAGTAAAAATCAGTCTGACTATTTATGGAGTTTTTGAAGTTTTTTCCGCGTAAAATCCTAGATGTTGTGCATTAATAGTTTTGCCCATTTGACTTCGAATATCTTTAGTGATTTATTAACTGTACATAACCACAGAAGGAGTAACACCACTACTCTGCAGCTACTCCACACTCTTACTCTGCAAGCCTTTCTGGGAGGAGCCTGTATTTTTTCGAATATACAGGGTTTTTTTAACTACCCTTGCTTCACTCTAGAATATGTATGTATGCATACAAGCACATAGTAGCAGGGCCTCGAACATCTTACAAATATCGTTTAATACCGCAAAGAAATAGGTTTCAAATTCTTAGTTTGGTCTTATATTGGATCACAGTTTCCTTTTTTGGTAGTGCATATGTTCATACCGGAGTTGTTGCGAATATTCGCATTCGAATTCGCAACCGCAGAGCTCTCGCATTCGCAATAATCAAGCGCATAGTGATGACAACAGTCACTAGCAAAGTCAACAAAATACCAAGATAAACCCAATCATTAGGAAATACATCGAAGACATTTTTCTTGTCGAAATTCAAAATTTCCAATGGCCATTTCATCGCTGCAGTTGCTGTGAACACTATGCGCTTAGCCTTATAGTGGCGACAGCGGTGAGTAATTAATTGTGACTGCCTGCGACTAGGAAAAGTCGAGCTCAGCTAATAAAAAATAAAAAAAATTACAAGCTTTTCTTTGCAGACGAATCTTTTCTAGAATTCACCCGGCAACTAAGCAGAACTGAGAATTTCATCGTCCGCGATTTCAATAATTCAAATTATTATAAAAAAGGGGCGCCTTTTTAACAAAACAAAAAGATTTTAAACTTATTAGCCACGACTTCCAACACAGAATTTTATTTTTGATAATTTGCTTCCGATTGTGTTATTATTTTCTGTCACACACAAAAAAATTTCGAACTTACATACGTACATTGTATGGGAGAAAGTGCACGACACCGTCAGTAAAAAAAAATTATTAAAAATCAACGCGACTTCTTACATACTTGAAAGTTGCTATAAAACTACGTCCAAAGAATTTTAAAAACTCTTACTAAAAAGTTTGTTGTTGTTGTAATTTTTTTTTTTTTTTAATTTTTCTACACAGTTTGAAATTTGGACTTATATGATTTTTGTTAGATAGTGAGCTGTATTTTTATTAAAAAAAAAAAACAATAAACATTTAACAAACGAAAATAATAAAAAATAAACAATCAAAAATGCGGTATCCCTATTATTTTTCACATGACTGTGTATACCATTTATACTAAAAGTTTATGGGCTTATTCAAATTGATTTCACTCATCCTTACTAACAGCTAGTTATCTAATATCTTAGTTCATAGGAATATATAGTTCTTACAGCCGTTGCCATCAAAACCGGCGCTTAACCTAAGGGTGCGAATGAGGCGCTGGCCATTTTCTAACACAGAACGCCTACAAAAATTCAATCCACGCAACCTTTGGTCAAATTATCAAAAAAGTTAATTGAAACCCGTACTTTTATTAGTCTATAAAATCCCAACAACAATACCTAGGCTTCAATAATTTAAGCTGAACGCTTTATAAATGGGTACTAAGCACGCTCCTTCTATTTTGTCTAACTGTAAATGCCTGATAATGTACACATGCTCATACATACATGTGTGCGCTCATGCATGTGCCTGTGTGAGTGAACGCTCCTACACCAACCAGCTAAGCCGACATGGCGTGATGGCATCAAAACCAGTAATATCATTAGCGCTAACAACATCGTCGCCCTCCGTCTGCAAGCTCTCCCTGTTACTTCATCAACCATTATTGACACCGGCAAACCCACGTCACCAATATTCGTATCAACTTCGTTGTCACTACCGCCATGTGACATAATGTCATGTATGGCTAAGGATATATCTACTCAACTATGTATGTACATACATATATGTGCACACACACACCTAACTAGAGGCAACTTCGCATGCTCCTACTATGTATTGCCACAAATGTGTTTGTCTATTTTTAAGCCAATACTGTTGGAGAAGGCTTTCAAGGGCTCCCGAGTTTGAATATGTTTGTGTGTATGTGTGTGAATGTCGTGCTTATACGTTGTTCACATGAGGCGATTTGGAGGCGATTAGTTGAATCAAAAGTTGGCTGCACCCCAACTTCATTGGAAGCGGTTAGTTGAAAGGCCGTTCACACCAGACGATTTTTGGTTTCAACTAAATGTTGCCGGCAAAGTCGCCTCATGCGAACACCGTATTAAGCGCCCATACACACGTGATCTCAACGAAGCCGGTGACATTAATGGGCGTCGACGTAAAGCGTTGAGTACCCTGTGAGTGCTTTCCCATTTATGCAATAGCAAGCAAAGCCCGTGATAATGATACAACGGTAAAGCAACAACAATGTGCTTGCATGTATGCAGCAACAAAACAACAAACAATCAAGCAGGTAGTCAGGTAAAATTATGCATAGCTGGCATAGTAACATTTTAAGTACACATCCACACTATTACGAAAACCTTTTATTTAGACTTTCTCTTTTGTTGACTGAAATGTGCAAGTGTGAACTATGCGCTGCCGCCTCACCAACCCCTAGCTGGTGTGTGCTTTTCCTTTGTTGCCATTCCACACTTAGCCACAGTGACAAAGGGTTAATGATGTTTTGGGATTACTGAATGGCACACCATCAAAAAAAAAAAAAAAAGAATACATTCAACTAAGTGTGTGGGTGATCACATTCGCATAATAAAGTGACAAAACTCCAGCATCTATTTCAGGTTTTTTTGCACAGTTTTATGGCTTAAATACTCTGATAAGCGAATCCATTTAAATTTATGTCAACATTGTGCGTCTTCTGAATGGGTTATTGTGTCGTGGGGAAATTTATAGTATCTGGCACATATATGTATATGTACAATAAGTGGTGATTCTTAAGTTTCAATCTAGTATTTTGTACGCGAAGTTATAGCCCCAAATAGTCGTCGACCACAGCCTTTAGGTTAAGGGTATACTGATTGTGTCACATTGTTATCATATGAAGCGGAACTAATCTCTGGAAATAATAACATTCAATAAAATAATGTTTAGGAGTCTCTTGAAATCTTTAGGGCGTGGCTGGTGCGGAATTTGTTTTTTAAACAAAAGTCCCTTCGAAACATATGTACATATGTATAACAACCCAAGCACATTAAACAGGTAGCAGCATTAGAGCAACCACAACAACAAGCTGTGTGTTTTTTTGTTCATTTTGTACTCTAAAAATCTGGCATTTCTTGTTAAAATGTAAACATTGATCACTTCGAAGGAAAAGAATGAAAATTACAAACGCTACTACTGCTACCCATTTATTTAATGTGCCTTGGTATGGAACACTTTTATTTCGAATGGGAAAATAAACCTTTTCATTTCTTAATAAAAATATGCGTAATCGGTACAAAAGTGTTCGCAATCATTAATACAATTATCGATATGAAAAAATACTTACTATTAGGCTCTTTCATATTTGTCAAAATGTTTGGTCGGGCTTCCCACATTCGGGTTCCGTCTAAAACAGAGGGACCTTCAGTTTATCACCATCCCTTAACACTCTTACTCACTCACTTAGATATTGGCTGGAATTGGTCATTGTGTTACCACATAATAGAAATTTATCAAACAGTAACGGAGTATTGATAAAATACGCGCCGAAGGGCTTTAACTTTAATCAAGCAAATGCTGGGTAAGTGAAAAGACAGTGCAGAGATGATTCTACCTTGTTCTCTAAGCAGCTTCGACAGTTTCGTGGTTTCCCAAATAATAGTGTCCGGTGCGTACACCTGCAGGAATGAAAAGCCGGTGCTTAGGCAACTGCAGAAATCCCCTTGAACAGCCACAGTTACCGAACGTCCAGAAGGATCTGTCCAGCAGCAGTCCGCAAGTTGCCAAAAGAAGTCCTACATTCTACACCATCCCTATCCGGGCTTATGGCTTCGAGGGTACCCCTCTGCTTAGTTAAATCATCAGCCCCCTTCAAACTTTCATTTAACTGTGTTCTTGGACCCAAATCAGTTTGAAGGTATTCTGAGGCGATTAAGCGAAATCCTTTTGTAATTTTTTTCGTTTGTATTAAAGCCTTTTCCTTTGCCAAAGAAACTGAGCTAATAACAACGAAAATCGATGGATAAATAAACAACTTTAGAATGGCCAAATGAAAATGTGCAATTATTTTTTTTATGAAGTACGAGCGGAAAATAAGAATATATGAGTAGCATTTTCCGTGTTAAAGTTTGATTTTTTTTTATCGCAATGCACACTTAACCCCTAACAATGCAGTAACCTTTCGTAACGTATCTGACCAGTAGTGTCCAGCGGACACACTGAACTAATCTAAGGCATTTTTGTAAGAAAACAAGGGCATTTTGATTGCAAAAAATATGGTAGTATAATATACTTCAATATAATCACTTTGTATTATTAAATTATTTTTGTATTATTAAATGGTTTTTCGAAAAAATAAATACTTTAGGTTTTATACGCAAATGAACTTAAAAATGTGTCCGCGAGGCACTTATGGGTTGTTAAGGGTTAAAATCAAAATATCGTAAGTAAATTACCTGACCTAGAAAAACGGTATACAGATCCGATGTCAACGACTCAAAATTGAGTTTATGCGTCTCGGCGTTTTTTTGTGTCATTTCAGCACGGGTGTTGCTCTGATGGGGGACCTTGACATAGACTCACAAAGTCTTAGAATCCTCACTAAACTTGACCAAGTGATTTTCAGCGGCTATTTTTATACCATCACGAGCGTTTTTCAGAGACCGAAACAAATGGAAGTCAAACGTTGCAAAGTCCGGGCTATTCGGTGGAGGCATTCAGACTTCAACAACAAAGTTCCATTAATTTGTTTCGAGTCATCACGAATTTGTTGGAACTTCAAATGGGTATCAGTCAACTTCTGGTGCAATAAGACCCATAAAGACCTGCATAGTTATCCCGTTTTATTTTTGAACATTCCTCGAAAGTGTTGCCCGCCTGCCTATTAAAGTAGTCACATTGCTTCACGGAGTCATACGATTTGTTATTCCGCTAGTTGAGTTTTTCCAAACTTTTCTGTGACCTTCGCTTTGTGCAATATTATAAGCCTACAGCCGTTGGCTTGCACGAAAACAAGATTCGCTTATTAGGACTTTAATACAGATTGGGTTTAATTAAAAAACGAAAAATAGAATTGTGTAAATTGTCCATACAATAATTCAGCTAATGACTTCTGGTGCTATTTTTTTTTTAATTTTCCAGCAAACAATAAATCATAAATAATTGCTACCGCTAGCACTGTCATAAACACTCGGGCGCGCCATTCAGCTATCAGAGCCAAAATAGTCCATGTATCGGTTGCTCAAACAAAAAAAAAAAAGAAGAAATTTGCGATGCCACACTGCTCACCGGATGCATCGTGTCGGCGTTGCAAGCAGAAGAGATGCAGGGGCTCAGCAACCTGTCACATTACGCACACATTTCGTGTTCATTTCAAGTCCGTAACGCATTAACAAGCATACCAAAGTACGCACATGCAGTTATAGATATGCAAACACACTTGCATTCCCTCAAAGCTCGGTAGAACAGTTTGGAAATTACTTTATCTACCAGACTCACACAGACCCAATTCAAGAAAGGAGCGATGCAATTTTGGTGCAACGAAATGTTTTTGCCACACAACCATTACCGCATCTGCACCGCATCGTCCTCATAGTCTATTCTCGCTTTGCTTTCGGTATTGCAGCAACGGTCTGATTTGCTGGCTGCCCGGTTGCTTTGCGGCTGCTTGTTATCATTGGTTACCCATGCTCGTACACACGTGCCCGCACACACATATTCCCGCTGACGCACATACCCCGCAGGAAAAGCTATTAGCTGCGAACTCGAATGCTACCAATTTGCCTTTCAGCCCACCAGTTAACGTCCTCTACCTTTTCAATGTTATTGCCTAGTAGTTTTAACATGTCGATTGTCTGACAATGCATCAGCACCTACCAGTGGAAATACTAGTAGCATCATACCCACTGGCGGGATAGTCACACTGAAAAAAAAATCAACTAAAAATTTGTTAATATTACCAAATTCAAACTTGAAAAAGAATCAAAGTGATATTTGGTTAATATTACAAATGCCATGGTTGATATATTCAACAATGGCTTGTTAATACTAAGCACACTTTTGATTACATAAACCAATCCTGTGGTTGTCGATTTTTGCGTTTGAATACGCTTATGTTCTGCATTTCACAGATGCTTTTTCATAATTGGGACATGCAAAACGAAAATTCCAATTATCACTTTAGCACGTTGCCTCTGACGGGAAGATGCGATTCTTCTGAAAGTTAGCAACAACAAGCATCTCTGCACACTCAGCCTCAGCCGTTCTGCAAATTTATCCTCAACTGTTGAGCTTCAATTCATTGTCTTCGTCGTTTGATTTGGTTCTTCACTTCACAGATGCTTTTTCGTAATTAAGAAAAACCAAAAACCGAATACAAAAATAAAAATGATGACAGCAGGCACCTTTAGAAGTTCAGCTACAGTCAGACATACGAAGTTCTTTTCAAATGTTTAATTTGAATCACATTGCTTACAATCGGTATACCTACCATGAAAAAACCAAACAATAACTTGGTTGAAGAAACCGTTGAATCTCTTGCTCAGTGCAAGTGAAAGGAATAAGTGTGTAGGTAATTTTGCTTGCGGCGCTCCAACAGTCACAATGGCTCACAAACCTACATCTTTGCGCGGCCATTCCTGAGGTCCGAGGTTGTAGTCCTCGAGCAAGATTTGTTTTTTTTTTTTGTTTTGTTTAATTTGAATAAACTTAACCACTTTCAAAGGGATTTGATTTGCGATTTAAGAAACAGACCGGTACTCTTTCCGTAACGCCATAGCTGTCATTTGTAAGAAAATCTATTAATTGCTACTTATTTTTGGCTTTGACAATTCAAAGGTATTTTTATTGACTGCTTTGGCTTTTCACTGCAGGGTACCCATCTGTGCAAGTGTGTGTGTTTATGTAAGTTCCTTGGCGATCATTAATCTCGGCAATACTGCGTCGGTGTTGGCAACAGCAGCGCTTCATTGTAAAACACTGCAGCAATCATTTTTGTATTTGTGAAAGAAGGACCCAGCGTACGGCGTACGAGAGAGTGTGTGTGTGTGTGTGTGTGTGTGTTTATCTGTGGGCGAGTAGTGGAGGAAAATATGTATGTAATTGCTTGGCAATTATCCTTTGTGAACAATGGATTGTCTGCTGCAGTGCACAGCAACAACAAAAACAATGAAGCCAACTATAACAACAACAAAAATCGACCACACATCGGCTGCACTACAATGGTGATTACTTGCATTTGCTGCCATCGCTGCAACTTCAACTGTTGCCGCTTTTGTTTAAAATACTATTTCGCTCAACCTCTTCACCTCCCCAGTTCTTGCCTTTGCCGCCGCGACTCGTTGCTATATTTTTCTTGTTTTAGCTTTTGGCGTACTTGTTTCGTACGATTTTACAAGCGCATCGCTGCTACCGACGTCCGGAAGTACTGTTACCTGCAAAACCTTTTGATTCTTCGCGTTCAAGGTTCAAGTGTAAGCACATTGTGGAAGGCGAGTGATGAGCGAAGGCGAAATCGCGGAAAAAGAAAAAAATATATACACTTTAATTATATATACGTTGCAAGCTTTGTGCAAATTTCAGATATATTCTTAATTAGTTAGTTACATTCAGTGGCATAAGTCATATTATTTCAAGAACAATAACACAGTACAACAATAACGGCAGCGATATCCATAAGTTTTACATGTAAATAGCCAATACATGAACAGGATTAGAGCGTACAGTTTATTTCACATCGGCATTTCTGCAGAAAACTAAAGTACAAACATATAATTTGGTCTTAGAGTTCACACCGATTAGTCTGTCATCTTTCCTACTCAAAGCTCTAGTGGAGTAATATCACCGCTCCTGTGGAATATAGAAGCAGACAGCCCTCTTCGACAACTGGGAGATATTGGCGGTTAGATAATTGCTTCGATCTGATTCATAGATCCCTCAGCAAACTATCCTTGTGGTGTAACAGGCGAGGCCTGGGAATGAACCCGGAAAAAACGGAACTGTTGCTCCCCACTAGGAAGCACAGGCTACTTGATCTCATAATATAACCTTATAGGGCAATGTCTTCGCAGTAAAGAATGAGACCACATATCTGGGTATCATAAAGGATATAAAACTAAATTGGGGGCCCAACATTGCGGATAGAATACGCAAAGCAACAGTATCACTATATTATATTATATACTATATAGGCTGGGACACCCTTTGTAATGGGGGGAAGACTAAAAAATATGGATAAAGTCCAAAGGCTTAAGCCCACACTCATAACTGGTGCGATGAGAAAAAAACCATCCAAGCCTTGTATGTCCTACTAAATTTTTTCCGGTAAGGCTACATGCCAAACAGATCGCAAGCGGTGCGGTAATTTGAATGAACGTTCTAAAAAGTGGTTAAATTCCAGTTACGGTCACCACAGAATACTAACGGAGTTTGCTAAGCCTCCCGGATTGGTTAGACTATGCACGTCCGGAACCTTTAATGAGATGGCTGAGTCATTTCCCTTAGTGGTGATATGGGTTTCGTCACACTGCGACATACAGGAGAATTCTATGGTCGAGGAACTAGTACCACTTGCTACAAAAGTTTCTTTTGAGCATATAAACCATGAGGCTTTGACTAAAAATTTTAAAATGCACTTCGTGGCACTGTGCTACTAAGATAGCGCGGCCCAGTAATCATAGACAACTTATGTATGTACAGTAGACTACATCACACCCCATACAAAAAAAAATCTGTAAATTCAGGGTGGTCTTTCAAATAAAAATAAACGAAAAGCAACAATTGAGTTTTCTTTTTTCAATTTTATTGCAAGCGCAGTTATACAAAATCACAATTTTCAATTTCTTTTTAGCGAGCCGGATTAGTACAACCGTACTGTTTCAATAGCAATCAACAATTGAATTCTAACAACTTCAGCAACACAACGAAAGGCTTTTTTTTCAGCCTACGCATACATGCATACATATGTACATATGCATGTACAAACGCGGCCATCGAATAAGCAATTGGAGAATTTCTCCTTTTATTCAAAGGCAAACAGTTATTCAAAGGCAAATAGTTAACGAAGCATTTGCCTTCTTTTCCTTCTTTCGTTGTTTCGCAAAAATTAAGTATACATATGTATATGGTTGCCATCAGCAAAGATGAAAATATAGTTATCACAAGAATGTAGGAGGTTGCCATTAGACCAGTAAATACCCTGCGACAAATAATATTCTTTACAAATCGGTGGTGTTTTCTACTGGAATTCTAAAATCTATTATATTTTAAGACTTCCACCAAAATATCACGCAAAAATATTAAGATTTACGTGAGCTGGACGATTTAAAAATACGTCCAAAAATTTAAATTTTAATTATTAATAAAAAGTTTTTTTTTTTAATTTTTTAAAAAATTACCTCAGATGACTAAACAGTTTAAGCTTAAAAATTTTGCATAAAAATATTAAAAAAAAATTCTACGGAATCATAATAATGAGATTTGTGATGCTATTTTTGAACTTTTTTCAAAGACTGGTTTAAGAAAAACTTGAATCACTCAGCCAAAACCTTACCAATGTAGACTTATGAGGTATTATTGGTAAGGTATTTTCTCACCCCTTTAATTTCTTTGCGAATAAGCTCATTCAAACTATGAAAGAGGAACGTAAGATAAACACGTGTCATTCCATGTTGAATTAAAATGTGTTGGTATTTGATATAGAAAAATTTGGGACGTGCACCTCATAAGTCTATATCGGTAAAGTTTTGGAGCAGTTATTCAAGTTTTTCTTACACAAATATTTGAAAAAAGTTAAAAAACAGCAGCAAAAATCTTATTATTATGATTCCGTTGATACATATTTTTAATATTTTTACGTAGATTTTTTAAGCTTAAACTGCTTTGTCATCTGGGGGGATTTGTTCCAAAAAATCCCTTAAAAAACTATTTTTATTCATAAAAACTCCATTTTCGAACCGGTCCAGCTCACGAAAATCTTAATATTTTCCCAAAATATTTTGATAGAAGTCTTATGATTTGCTAGGTTTGGTAAACCTCACCTTTTTTTGGTGATGCAGTCTAATGTACAGTAGTTGAAAAAATTATAGCCGCACCAAATTTTCACAAGTTTTTAAATATTAGTTTTGTTGTTATTTAATTTTGGTTAGTTTTTTATAGTTCATTCTTTAACAACATCCGTATAAATACAAGTTTAAAGGCAATGTCACACGACTGAATTTTTGAAAAAATTTGGTGCAAATCGTATCCCAATTGTGTGAATACCCAAATATTTTTCTTTATCCCAATCAAGAAAATTAATTTGTTGAAATTTTTCAATAGAACATCGCTGAATTGTACCAATCTTTTGACTACAAAAAAAAATTATAATTTTTTATACCAATAGCCCAATATAAAAATGTACTAATCTGTACAAATGTACCAATCGAGTAACACTGCCTTAAAAATTTATGCAATTTAAAAAAAGTTCAACAAATTTTCGTTAAAATTTCGAATTTTTTAAGAAGAGTCTGAGTCTGAATTAAAAAAACAACTCGAAATTTGTACACCTACACCTGGAGCGACTGCGCACACTGCTAGACAAACTATTGACCTATGAACTATGGATGGTAGGTCTTATTGGGCCCACCCTGTATGTCTATATTTTTTATTTACATATACTAGCGATCAAAACTGTGTGCATTGTGATTTTTTTAAACGTCTACAAGGTTTTTCAGGTTAACTTTTTTTAAATAACTTTCATTTCCATTTTCAAATCCCGAGGTTAGCCTTTCAGAGCAACTGCTCATTTGTAATTCTTGTGGGCTACAAGAAGTCATTATGACGCTTATACATACCTTACAAACCAGCTATAACTAAAGGGTTTAATGTGTAAATTGTGTGTAGTTACCTAAAATCGCTTTTGTAATAAAGAATAAACTCTAATTTCGGTTTTTTCCTTATACATACAATTAGACACATACTTAATCTTGTCAGCTCCACTAAGTAAAATAGCACCATTTGCAAATACATTATCTTCCTAATTAAGTCACTGCAATAAATAATTGCTTTCGTCAACTTCATCCCTGCTTGTCCGCAAAAACCCATTCAATCCATTTTATCGCACAATCCTAATTATCCTCGTAATGTCCGCAAATTTTAACTATAAAATAAACTTCGTTTTTTTTCTTAATTTTGCAATAAAATGTTTTTTTTCTCATTTCTTGCAGCAGCAAAACAAAAGGTACTTACCAAAATAGTACACACCGTTATGCACTTGTATATGTATTTATTTAGTTATTTGAACGAAATTGTTCGCGCCGCATTGTTTGTTTGTTTTATTGAGTTTTCTCTTTTTGTGCCAACTTAATTTCCGTATAAATGAGTTTTCTTCGCCACTAAGAAAAACACTTTGGTTTTTGCTTCAATTTCCTGCATTCGGTTGTTTTGAAAAGTTTCCGCCCAAGTTAGCAAATTACGTATCGTATAATGCGTCGAATGCTGGCGAAATGCAGCAGTGCAAGGAGAGCGGGAGCAACGGCATATCAGGAGAGAAAAAACACTGAAAAACCGCGTGAAAGGGAGAGGTGGAGAGACCACTTACATACAATGCTGCGGATGCATTTATCTTCTTGCAAACTGCAGCAATTTAGTTGTTACTTTGTCCCCTGCTGCTGCTGCTGCTGCCGGTTTTGTTTTTATGTATTTATTTGCCGCTGCTTGAGTTTGCTGCTATTGTTGTTCGTGTAAGTACAATGTTGTGCTGTGTATATGTATTTGCTGTCACGTCCGCATTGGCGTCGTGGAAAAAGTGACAATTAATTAGCGTTGATTTGCATTCAAGGTAAAGCGCTCAGCCTTCAACGGGAAATTAAATGCGGACTTTTTAGCTTTTTTCCCCTGTTTAACAAATGAGCTAAACTGGGCTGCAGTGTATATGTGCGATGGACATGGCTAAATCGGCTCAGCTCGACATTCTGATCATTTAAGATACATTTTCATGGGTCTATCTCTTCTTATTCTGGTACTTTCAAACATCAGAACAAATTTATACCAACTACGATTTCAGGCTCGTGAAAGATATAACAATGCTTCAGCTGATGAAAAACGCGCGATAATTAATTAAAGCTAATTTACTTTATTTCTTCAACAGAAGACAAGATTTTTTGCCAATTACATATTTGTTAGTTCTGCGTATCCCACGAATTGTTTTAACAGCAAGTAATTATTTAGTTTAGTTTCTTACGTAACTGGGCAGCATTCAATAAACCATTGGTTGGTAAAACAGAAGCGTAGTCAGTGCTATTGTTCGGTTGGCTCAAAAATTGTAAGATATGAAGATTTGAAGTAGATCTTCTGAGTTGCTGTAATTTAACCTCTATCATCATACACGGCATTAGGCAGTATAGCCTTATCTATGAAGACATCGACATGGCCTGATAAACAACAAAACTTGACATCCTATTCTAAACCTTGCATTATACCACCTGCCCAACACCGTCTCCTGACATTGTTTCCGCCTTCGTTTTACCGACAACTTTTTCGTCCTTCCCATTCCTAGAGATGCTTCGTTGGCGAAAGTACTTTCCGCGGAAGGCTTTAAGCTACGATCGGACGCTGCATACCAGCCGAAGTAGCAGTTTTAGAAACGTCAAGCTAATTCTCTAGAGATACGGTAAGCGAAATGCGTTAGGGGGTCAAGAAAACTTTGGTCTACAATCGGAAGTTGATCGCCACATATGGTCTGGTCTAACCCAAAGTAACGAGCGAGCCATTTCAAACGATGCGACACTCGACCTCTGCGCAAATTACCAAACATTAGTTGATTACGATCTAATTATGCTGATGCTAAATAGCCGGAATCAACTACTTTTCTAACGTCTTTCGTTCTTCAGTCTTACGATTCTCTTTAGGATTCTTCAAAAATGGGAAATGGATGCGGTGCTGAAACCCAAAACAAACCTGCAAACCTATATCGCCGCTTTCTAGGAACAGTAGCACGTCTTAAATTACCGTGGTAAACTAGCACATTTCCTTAATTTCGTGAAAGACTAGCATTTTTCAGATTCTCGCGTGGAAGACAAAACTGTAGGGATCGACGATATCATCCAATATCTCCACCTTCATACCATTCAGCACATTAGCATTGGTTCCGTAAAGTTCATAGTACCGCCACTGCACTTATAGTCTCAAAGAGGCAGATGAATCGTTACTTTAACCAAAGCCGCCCTTCTTAGAGAACGGACCTTACATATAGTTTTTCAAGCGTAAGTCTGTGATTCTTGAATACATCAAATAATCTTCCCTACCACTTGGACTGAAGCTGCGATCTGCGAATTATTTTAATCATCGGTGTCGTTTCCAAGTCAACCCACCAAAGCAAAATGAATTAAACCGAAGTCCCGCCAGATGGTTTCCCCGTCCATAATTTATGCAACGAAACTCCCTCTTCCACCTGAGGGTCTTACTTTGGTCTCATATGCTGATAACTTTTTAATATTGACTTCGGGAAATGACATAATTGAGACGTGTTTCAAAATGAATGTTTCTCTCCGATTTTTGCTGCGTCTTTACAGTTAAGAACCTTACACTTTACCCCGCAAAGTTTACCTCCTCTACGAAAGGGGTCCAGCTTAGCCATGCGAGTCGATGGCATTACAATTCCGACTACAAATAGCATGAAAATGTTGGTACCCAAAGAGAAGGAAATGTTGGCGGGGTATGGGTACGAAGCTTCAGGTCTATCAGAATATCACACTAGGTGTGTCAAGGATGACTTCTCCCACTAAAAGGGCATAACGCCGAGCAAGCAATTACTTTTGAACTGTTGCCACCGGTGCCCACAGCCGAGCCTCAACCCAGGCACGTCGGAAGCCATATCATGTTCTTCAAAGACCAGGTTTAGCTATACCTATGCATTATAGACAGGCTTTCAATGACTTTTAACGAGAGTCAGTCAAAGCCCCTTCATCAACTCTCACCACTTTAATGCCGTAATTGGAGAAAAACCACATTGTGCAATCTATTCGTCAGTCAGTTTTGAGGCGGGGCATGTCTTTAGTTGACGACAACGCTTAGTAGATTGACTGATTTGATGATACCAAATACATATAATGTAAATAAGCTTTATTAACCAAGCATAGTCAATTTATGGCCTAAGTCTACAAATCCAACCCACCTGAGTGTACAATCACGTATTCAAACTAAAATTCTAAACAATGACTCCACATCCATACTAAATAAAATTTCCTTGCATTGTACATAAAAACATTTGGCAAACGTTAGCTTCGCTCCGCCCTCACTATGCTTCTTTGTTAAATTTTCTGTCCAACACATTCTTAACAAATCTAAAGTTTCTTTTGCAAATCCAAATATCTTTTGTGCGAGCGTGTGCACTATTGTATGAAATTCTTATAGAATGCAACTATTCAACACTGATTCCAACTTCCTTCCTTGCCATTACCTTCTCCACCACTCCCGCACCACGAAGAACAATGAGGCCACCCTCCCGCTGAGTATGGCAGACAAATTGTGTGCACCTTGTACAGCGAACGAACGATATGATACTCCTGCCAAAGCCAAAACCAAAACAGCTATGCCTTTTCAGGGCTCCAACAACTCCCCCAACTGCTCAGCCTTTTGTACATACAAACGAAAACTTTTCTAAACTAAACTCATATCTCATATCAAAGTCTGGGCCATTCGCCCTGCCTCTCGACCAGCTTCTAAACGTCACTGGGCTGACAGTGTTTCATTCGCATACAAACATGTCTATTTTGAAAGTGCGCGTGTATGTGGCAACGATTGTGCATGTGTGTGTGTGTGTGTGTGTGGCGCTTTCAACATGCCACAACAAGAGGTGAAATTGTTGGAAAAGTGGAAAAGTGCAGTGCTACCTGAGGTGGATAATGATTGTTGCACGAAAGGCCAGTGAATAGAGGCAGCAAGTATTACTCTATAAAAAAATTATATGCATTCGAAATGGAATGTGTGTGTGTGTGTATGTGTGTGGCAATGTGCGGCCGAGAGTGTACATATGTAGCAGGGTCGAACACAAAAAGACCAAAGACCAGCAGCACTCGACCTAACAGCGCTCTAAAGTGCCCACTAAATATTTTCCATGCAATTACGCCCGCGCACAATGCGCCCTGCAGCAGGCGGCGAGCAGCTAATAAAACGCGACAAACACAATCACACTAACTTCTAGAGACGCACACACACACACATGGCGCCACTTCTGTGAATGTTTTTGCACAAGTGTACAATTACATTCGTATGGGTATTTATTTGAGTGCTCAAGCACTGGTACGTTTGTAATTTCAATTGAAATTTCAATAACAGCAATTGACTGGGCTTTTTATTATTGTAATTCGAATATAGCATAAACGCGACATGGAGGCAGCACCAGCGATATTAATTCAGAATACATATGTATGTATATGTATGTGGCGCTGTGTCGCTTTTCCAATGAATGCCATGGCACTTTATCTATGCAGCAGCGGAAAATTACTAGTTTAGAGGCGACCATATGCTGTACTTTCTCACATATACTATACATACACACACACATGCATACATATATTCATATAGAATTATATTTTTTATAGAAAAACTTAGTAATTTCGCGAGCAGCGCATGAGAGCTCAGCGATTTTTACATGCCACCACGCCCGCAACAAGCAGCAAGGCAACAGCGCGGGAGGAACAAGGAGCAGAGTGCAGAGGGTGCAGGCCACAGTGCAAGCTTTGAAAGGCAAGCAAATCCATAACGAAATTACATGTATGTATGTATGTATGCAGAACTTTTTTTTATTTTGTATGTATTGTATGGTTAAATTGTTGGGCGCAGCAGGTGTTGTCACTCCCATGCAGATGTATGGAGTCATTTGAAAATATGGGAAATCACCTACCTTCCCTGCAGGAAAAAATCAGCTAGTTTGGTAAAAACTGAATGCAATTTAAGTAAATTGTGCTCAACCTTAAAATGTCTGCTACTAAACTAAAGTAATGGAATATATCCATGATGACTATGTTTGCGATAGGACTTCACTGTGGGTGCCATTTCGACATTGAAGAGGCCTTTAACAATATACTTCGGGCGGAGTTGGGCGGTGACACCATTCAGCGTTAGGAAAACAGTGGCATGCCACAGGGTTGGGTTCGCTCACTCCTTCTCTGGATTGGAGGTAAAAGTTACCTCACGTGACTCCACCCTCCATCGGTGTCATTCTTCTGGCACTCAAATCGTCAAATATTTGGGATTGAATCTAAATGAAATGTCATCGTGAAAGCCTTACTTCGAGGAGGGAGTGAAGAAGGTTTCAGTGACAGAAAGTAATAGGTAAGAGATGGAACCTTTATCCTAATTTTATTTCCTGGTTTAATAAAACCATATTTAAGCTCAGTTCTAGTCTTGTGTTTTGGAATGCATTAGAGATGATCACGTTGGTCTGCTAGCTGGTGCGTGTTCAACCGGTAGCCCTCATTGAAATCAGTGGGGCACCTAGGACCGCTCCAACAACGTCATGCTATACACAGAGAATATCGCTTTCGCAGATGAGGCCGCTGGCAAGGTCTACAGTTAGACTTTGGAGCCCCGATTACCGATTCATGAGTCCGTACCTGAAAATCTAAAACGTTCGGAGACTTCGACTCAGCCAATTTGAGACTAGCCTAACACCAACTATCGCTCTGTGCTTGGTAGGAGGCACCGGTGAACTTGTACACAAATGTTTCGGGGAAGAGTCTTCTTCAAGGAAATTCCCTTCTTCTTCTTCTTCTTTGGCTTTGTAACAGTCTAAGCGATTTAAGCCGAGTTCAACAAACCACGCCGGTCGTTTCTCTTCCGTGCCAACTGATGCGAATTGGAAATGCCGAGTAAAGCCAAGTCCTTACCCCCTTGGCATTTCTATCGCAATGAGGGCCTCCCTCTTCGTCTGCTACCACCATCGGGCTCTGAGTTTCAGAACTTTATTCTTGCAGATCACTGTATTACTGATATCACAGAAGCAGTTGATTGCTTTCTGGTGGCAAGGGAAATTAATATCTACTCATACGGCCTGGCGGCAGTTCGACCACTTGGTTACTTATATACGCTTATAGCTATTAGGAATGTGTCTGAATTTCCTTTCGGCATTGTCAGATTTGTATGGGCACTTTCTTTCAAAAGGTGAGCCTCGTTTCAACTAAGCGGAAGCCATACGAGAGCCAGGTCATGTGTCACTGCAAGGCTGTTCTGGTCGAAGGCGGACCGGGGGTAGTTATTCTAGGTATCTCCTTAGACTCGCACAGCCTCAGCTCTCTATTCTGGTGGATGTATTGGTAGTACGCTGTGTGGGACATGAGATCGAACATCACACCTATTCCCAGATACTTGGAGGACTGGCTTTGTTTATCTAGACTGCGATTTAAATATCTGGGATCGTACTTTTTAATCTACCGTAAGGCGCTCTGCAGGACTAACATCTGCCACCTGCAAAATTTGGTGCTCCGCATGCAGCGGTATAACCTATTGTTCCTTGTGGTATGAAAAAGACTAATGCTCATAGTCCCTCGTCTTAAAGAGCCACCTTAACATAACCTAACCTCCCGTGGTAGAAGCTATAACTGCTCAGGTTTCAAATAATTAATGATACAACATTTTTACAGGGCTTCATTGTTGTAGTATTCAAAAAAGGAGGAGGTTATCAATTCTTCGGAATCTTTTTTTTTACATATATTACCGCATAACTTTGGACCACGGTAACCAATTTATAATTTTTTTTTCATGAAAGGTGATACCTCGGAAATGGTCCTATACTAGTTTGGTTTCTCGCCGATCATTCGATTATGAAGAAACTAACGGAAGTCCAATTTGTTTATATTAGAGTTGAAGTCGGTTTTGTTTTTTGCTAAAAAATGCTTGCTTGTTCAAAAGTTTAACAGGCGTTTTTTTTTTTTAATTAAATAAATAGCAAAGTCACAATCTCAGTTTTAAATAAATATAATACTGATTGGGGAAAAAGGCGAAAATTTTGCGACATGTGTGTAAAGTGAGTTTTCCTACAGGGCGCGCAAATGTGTGAGAGCATGTGAAATTATTAGCACCACAGAGCTGAAATTGTTTACATAGAATTTCGATGTTTGCCTTAACCCGAAGCTCTATCGGGGCGGAACAGCGTACGAGAGTATTAATTTTGTTGCTAACTCATGTAATTAAATTTAAAACTAGCACTTCGGGCACGCAACTTAAATAATCTGATGGAATGATTTTTATTAGTTCAACAATTTATGTTTCAGTGAAAGCAGCGAGTTTTCTGCTTGGGGCATTTGGCTTGTAATATTGGCTGGTTTTGATAAAAAAAAATTAATTACATAGGTATATATGTATGTAAGTGAGTAGGCAAATCTCCGAACCCGTGTGTTTCAACGTTGAAAAAACGGAAATTTTTAAATTGAGTGCACTCAAACAAATTATACATCAAATTGTTTGAAATCTATAAGGGAAAAAAATAAATTCGTGTGTGATACATTCTCCTCAAATGCTTAAAGAATTATAAGTAAAAAACGATAATTTTCGAAAACTCAAAGTTAGCGATACTTCTGTATTACGTGATTGTTTATCCGATTTAAGAAGTTCAGGCGCACTTTGGTACAACAGCACAAAAAGTAGTTGCTTATGCGCCGCATTGTCCAAAAAATACATAACAATTGGAATGGACCTCTCCGAGCCAAGAAGTCAGGACGAAATATCTCCTGTCATCAAACCAACAGCCACAAACGTTTACTTGAGAACCCTCTCTCTACCATCCGATGAGGCGGCTCTTGGCTCGACGAGATGGACTTAGCGCAGCGAATTAAAATCTGCAGCTCCGCTGGCTTGGCCATGTCGTTCGAATGAACGAGGCCACTCGAGCCCTAAAATTATTCAACTCGGAGCCCGCTGGTGGTAATAGAGGTAGAGGCATGCCTCCTGTGAGATGGAAAGACCAAGTGAGAATGCACTTCCAATTGGAATCAAAAATCAAAGGAACGCCTGACGTCTTTTATTTAACTCGGCAAAAATCGCTTAAGACTAAACTTACGCCCGTTTCCCATATAACGGTAAATTATCGTGGGACCACTTGGTCCAATTATTTCAATAAGTCTGATGATACACGATACTATCGAAACTGTTAGGGTGCGATCACACATAAAGCCGAGCCGGGTGCCGAGTGAGGCAAGGCGGAGCAAAGCAAACCTCCAGTTGCTCGCACTGAACGAGGCGGAGCGGAGCTTTTCTCACGGACGCGGCTGCAAATATACCACAAAACTTACCATCAATGAAAAGCAGCAAAAATATTTACTCAATTTTAGTCAAAAGATTGGTTGAAAAATTTGTTTTTATTTGAATATTTTGATATCTTGTTTGCAGCAGGGTCACGAAGCTGAAAAATTAAATAGAAAATTCAGAATCAAATGCTGCTTTGCTTTCAGCTCAAAAATGGTTATAAAAAAGCTTGCTGTATGAACACTTTCATTACAGCAATTTGAAAGCGTCACTCCGCTCGGAACGGCTTCGCTCGGATCCGCTCCGCTTACTGTGTGAATGTACCCTTAGAAATCTGAAAAAATACCCTTGCTCATATTTTTTTTGTTTACTACTAAAATTTTACACCAATGTAGTAAATACAAGCGAACATGGGATTAAAAAAAATTGAATCATTAGCACGAAAGCCATAAAATTTTTGTATCAAACCGTATAAGTATGGCGACGCTGCTGACCCTTGTTTGTTTTTAAAGGCTGCATGGTAAACTTTTGGAATATTTGTGGCTATATTTGTGTATGTGCGTGCAAGTAAATGAGTGTAGCTTGATAAAGTAAATTAAATAGCAACCCTTTTTTAATGGATTTTCACAAATTAGCTACATATAAGTAACGAGCAATGGACGAAAGAAAGTCAAATGTGAAGTAGACAAGCAAGTAACTCTAAGAGAATTACGAGTGAATGGCAAGGAAATTGCTAACAAAATTTCAGAGCGAATGCCGAACAAAAGTAAAGGTTAAATTCCCAAAAGATTCACTAATCAAAAAGGAATGTGTCGGAAATCGGTGACTACAATGAATTATGGCAAAACTTTTAATATTAGATATCGATGGCTATACCAAACTCTTGCACAAGAAGCGTCAACGGACAGGTGAATATATATATGTATATGTATGTATGCAAATACTTGGGTAAGCAAACAACGCAGCAACTTTAAACAATGGCAACAAATTATAGCAAAAATGAAAATCATGCTAATAAGCTGGGAATTTTGATATGCGCGCCAGTGAAGATTGATGGTTGAGGCGAATGAATAGAGGAGCATAAGTAGCCGGTGCTGAATGGAATGAGAAACATTTTGGAATGTTTTTCGAAATTGAATGGCTACGTTACTACTATTCATAAATAAATACAGAACTGACAGATAGCACATAAGGCAATCGCTTACCCTCGTAAAAATGAAAATGCTGCGTGCGAAAGGTTGACTGAACTTGAAAGGGCGGAATGAATGAAAGTTGGGCAAGAAGAAAGACGGGAAAGTAGAGGTGAGAAACGTGCGCCTAGCATTTGGGTATTCGGTGCTTGCCATTAAATGAGAGCGTTGTGTCATCAGTTTGTTTTTGTTGTGCTGCCAAGAGTTATAATTACAGTGCGCTTCAACGTGGAAGTGCTTGTTTTGGGTTTTATCAATCAGATCAGACGTGAGTTAGCTTACCAGTTTAAATATTAGGCAGTTAGGAATTTTCACCAAGAATGTATAATAAAATATTAATGGCACTAGGATGTCTGTCAAGCAATCACTTCAATCATTTTGACGTTCTCCAACCAGGTATTAATACTTGAATCCACCTCATATCAACAACTATTCTCTTTTAGTGGGCTAATATATATGTATTTGGCATACAATTTAGGTAAGGTTTGCTTTGTTAATCTAAGAGATCGCAAAAAGACTGTTAATTGATACTTATTGTTCTAAGAATTTATTGGTCTTTGGTCTACAATTTCCTTCAGTGAAGATAAGAAAGCAAAGCCAAAGTTTTAAATTCTTCGAAAAGAAAATGTGCGATTTAATAGTGTGCTTTAAAATTTACTTTATTAGTCCTATTGTGTAGGGATTCATAGGCCCAGAATCCTTTATTGATATGCCAGGGAAATCCGTTAGGCGAAACTAAGAACGCAGCTCAATAATACTGAACAAACACGGAAGGTAACAGAATATATTTTAAAAGAAGAACAGAAGAACTCCTTCCCCTGAGTGGACATGAATTAGGAATTTTGAAGACTTTCTTACTAGCCACTGTAGGGTAATAAAACAATTGTTAAAAACAGTATTTGCTAACACGAATCAGTGTAAGTTATGCAACGAAGAATAGGAAACAGCAGAGCACATTATGTGCCACTCACTGTAATGCCCTCACTGGGAGCATACTTCGCTTCCACGATCGCCATTCCTAGAAGTACACGCGACCTATATGGCATTCAGCCAGAGGACCTCGCGAGTATATTGCAATACGTGCATCAAAGAAGGCCTGTAGTCGAATAAAGGTTTGCTCCCTCATCTAAACCTAATCTAATATAATCGAATCTAGTGCTATTGCAAGGTTTGTTTTAAAATTGTACAGACTAACAGCCAGGACTACTTCTTTAATTTCCATTTACTGTCCTTACCTTTTTTATTCAGAGAAAAATGTATCAATCACGAATATCCGACTCCCATCCAAGTGGCAAAGAGAGGACATTGTTTAAGTTTTGTGGCGCATTTTGGACTGATGGAGTTTTAGAGTCAGTTTTTTTTCAATACTGCTTTTTTAAGTATACTTTTCTTTAAGAAAAGTTCCTCACTAAATAACCAAGGCAGGGCTGTGTCACTGCCTTCAATTACTTTTCCTTATCACAGCTAAGTACGAACGGAATTATTAGCTGGCAAGTTCATTTTACAAGCATAACTTCCCATCACTCCAATTTCAAATTCGTCCAAGAAACAATTTAAGTTTTTGTCCTTTTCTATCTGCCACCCTCATGATGTGGTTGGCTAGTTTGGTAGCTAAATTTTCAAGGACCTCTCTGTATTCTTCAAAATAGAAAGCAACTAAAAGCAGATAAAGAGGAGAGTGAATAAGCCTTTCAGTCACAACTAAAGGCTCTGTAGCAGTTCTCTTGAATGTATCTCACTTCTCACTTTGGTTTATATTCTTTTCAAATACCTCCATTTATATGGCTTTTCACCGAATTATCTGCTAAATATAGCAATTCCAGAGAAAACCTCTCCAAGCAACAACTTATTGAAGTTAATCAGCAACTAAACTTTTTTTAAGATCGAAAAATTTTTATTTTCTTATACAACGTAAATAATTCCTCAGTTGTATTAAATCAAATTTTTTAAATTCTTAAGCAGAGCACATTCCTTTTAACATTACCGTCAGTCAGAGCGCCAAGTAAAAGTTTTTGTTTTTCTTGCTTTTTGTTTTATTTCTGTGTGAACCATTGTAGCATTTGCTTCTGCTATGCTGCGCCCAACTAATTGCTAAACCTTCCTTCGCCTCCTTCACTGCCTGCCTACCTCGCTGAATGCTTCGTGCGCCTGTTAACTTAAATGCAGTTTAAAGTGCTAATCTTGATTAATCATTTCGGCAGCTGGGTTGTGATTTTAATAAACTTTCGCCAGTTAATTTATGGCAATCGCCTGATGTTTGCAAAAACGAAAAAAACAAACTGTACATTGTAGCATGAAAAGCAAATTTTCATTTTCCCTTACAAAATAGCAAGAATTTAAAATTTAATTTTGTTAGCCAACAAACTAAATGGGAGAGAAAAGTTTGTGGGAATTTATTTCGCAATTTAAAATTTTCTGAAAGCTTTTGTTTATAGCTGTTTTAAAGATAAATTGTCGGAATAGAAAAAGCTCTAATTTAAGTATTTTGTATACAACATTTATATTTTCATTTGCCTCGTTTGTTCATAGCAAAATAGGTATATTGTAAACAGACATACATATCGATAGTCCTATGCAATAAGGGCACAACTCAAAATACAAAAAAAAAAAACCCTTGCTACCGTTACCTTGCCTCTAATCCTTGTCTAATCCGTGTATGATCCTTAAGAAAGTTAGCAGTATGGATTCCTTAAGTAAGTCGTACAGATTAAACAAGTATTAGAGAAGGATTAGAGACATGAGAGACATTAATATTGAGTTGTGCCGTTATTGCAGAAGACCATAGCGGTAATTTCTGCACACTTACCTCTATTTTAGAATTTTTTGGATTATGACATTATTGAAGTAAATAAATGAGCGATGTGTGTATGTAGCTGCAATACATGCATACACACTTTTCTACTTAGCATTTAAATAAAATAAACTTTTTCATCAGTGTGGTTGCGCTTTTATTGGCTCGTTTGTCTGGCTTTTCTATTCAAAGCTTTTTATTTGCTTTCATTTTGAGTTATTTACTTTTATAGCTAATTAAACTTTTTAATACAATTTGGTTTTTATAATACAATAAACACTTTATCACATAAGCATAGGGAAAGCCTGAAGATGTTTGATTAAACAATTTAAATGCCTTAAACACGTTGATTGGACGAATTTATGAATTATATTTCACAAATGTTAAAATGTTAACATACTTTTTAGTCAATTATTTAAAAGCTGATAGTAGAGCATAGATCACTGAACTTCCTATGGGGCCAGAGTGTCTAGATTCTGATTGAAAAGGCCAGAAAAGCAGACGGCGAAATCCTTGGTCACACTTAAATGGGTAGACATATGATTCTCTGGAAAATCAGTTACAGAAAATTAAATGGCGCTACCATTTATAGGCTAATTCATTGTCTAATCTTTACTAGACTTATAGGCCATAAATTTGGTCAACGGTATTGAAGATATGCTGACTGAAAATAATGTACAGCTGTCAATAGATTCACTAACGATAAAGAAATCATTAGAGGAGAGTAAATTAGAAACAGCTTATTTTCGTATTTTATTCTCTCAATTTTCATATCCTGCATTTTTATTGTCATTCCATAGATTAGTGTAGATTAGGTAGCACCAAGCGGGCAGCTCATTCGGGAATGTTTTATATTGTCCATTGTAGTACTATCAAACATATTTTCCGGGACACATAGCTGCAGGCGATCGACGAGCACCCTCCATTCTCCAAACAGCTGTGGAAATAGTTGCCGAAACGATACTAATTCCTCACCGCAAAGGTTCTAACTGTCAGTTCCTAAATGACTGCTCTATAATTTTATCAAGTGCATCAGTCTATCGAGGGTTTTAATATGAAGTATAATCTGCTAGTTCGTTTGAAATTATTCTGTTGCCAGTAAGAGCTTTTTTCCCGCCTCTGGAATAAATGTTTCCTTCGCATTCCTCGAAGCCTTCGCTCATTCAGACCTCGTAAATGGGAATCAACCAGTGTCATGGTCCCGAAAATTAGAAGGGCGTAACCGAGTTAATCCACTTATGGCAGCGACAGTTTAGCAATAGTTCATGAGAAAAAAATAAACAAAACTACCCGTCGGCTCTATACCGTTAGTTTCAGATGGTAAACGATTCTTATCCGCTCATCATCCAGTTTAGCTCTTACGTATCAGGATATCACAAAAGGATGCGGCAGATTTGCGAAGATTCCTGACTTATTTTCCTCTAAAATTTTATAAAAAATGCGTCTGCGTAACGCCAAAAGTTCAGAAAGCTTAATAACAGTCGATGACTGCCGATGTGAACTTCTCCTCCAGATCATCAGTCGAGCCTTTGGTGATGTTAATTCTCTGATACGGAGCTTCTCCTGCAGTTTCGGACACTAGAGATCCCAGCCTGACCTCCGGAAACTCTTGAGAGGAATACCTTTAAGACCATCTTCCTGATAAAGCTGAATTATAGTATAAATATGGTCCCAAACGTAGTGAATATCAAAATCCCTCAAGTAGATGCCAGAGCAGAGCTCTCATCGCCGCCTTTTAAGCTCACAGTTAGAATATTTGCATAGCAGAAATATGGCAAAACACATACATATGTACATACGTAAGTATTTATATTTTCCATCCGGCTTACGAGTTAGATACGAATCCAATAAGTTGATTCCAAAACCGATAAATAATCTTGTTTAAGATACACCAACTTCAGTCTCCCTCTCGTAATTGCTATCAGCACACCAACCTTCAATAAAAACTTTAGCGCAAAATAATAAAAGTAAAATGTGGATATTATCTATTGCCTCTAAAAATCAATGAAATATATTTATGTTACTCAAGGGCAAGCACGTGTTGTACCTGCATCCTTATTTAAGCTAAAAGAAATTCACAAAAAATCCGGGATATTCCACACAGTCAGACCACCTATTCCGAAAATACGAGCAGATGTAATACGAAAGTGCATTTGCTGTTTGCATCAGTTGCTTAGTGAAGCACAAAGCTAACGTAAAATGGTGGCAGACAACAAAGCCATACTGTGGCGAAGAGATGCTAAACGTTGCTGTAAGAGTTTGAAAAAATATTTTACTTGCATTGCTTCAGTGCGCACATAAATCGCGTTTTGTTTTACTCATTCGCCATGACAGACCTTCAGACCACCAGACCACCAGTTGTCGTGGCATCGGTAAAAAGCTTTGACTATGTACATATATATCTGTATGTATATGGATATATGTATATCAGTACGTAAGCAAGTGCCTTGCAATATTTGGTTCTATCGTCTGCTGTGCTCTTATTGGCTACCTTCAGCCATTCCGGGTTTAGTAATTGATGCCAATAAATATTTATTTGTTTCGGGGCGCACCATTGGCAATGACATTGCCGGAATTGCATTTCACTGTTACTTGCGGATTACGTTTCATTGAATATGTATGCATTGCTAGGAGTTCTTGCTGCTGCTGCTGCTGCTGATGCTTCTATTGACGAGCAATGTAGCGTAACAGGTCTACCTTTCATTAAATGAAAAAATGAAAATAAAGTTAAAAATCTTAACTAAAAATTTCGTAGCGAACTGGTTAACTGGTCGGTAAACTTAGCGTATGTACATACATAAAATTGACTGAAATTATGAGGAAAAGCAGAATTAGAGGTAAAAAAGTTACTTGTAGTTTATTACTTAGTTTAGTGGTTCCTCATCAGCCTCACATATTTTCTATTAAAATCCCTTCAGTTTCTTCAGATAAGTCATTAGCACAAAAATCCGCCGTCTCTTCAAGATCTCACAGGAAACATTTAAACGCGCATGGTGGCCCAACAGGTTTTCGCAGGTTCCTTCTTAGATGTTGGAATGCCCAAGTGGTCAGATACACAACCATAGCATCCACTCTACGATAGAAAAAATACAGTTTTTGCCAATTAAAGAATGCCCAAAGGGGAAGAGTGATTCTCCCTCTAATAATAATAATAATAATAATAAAAGATTGACAACTTGTCACACAAACGGGAGGGACCTTTAGTTTTACAAGAACTTCGAACGGCGATTGTATTTTCATGAGAAGCAGTTTTTCATGGCAGTAATATACTCGGAGGTTTGCCATTACCCGCCAAGGAAAAAAAACTTCTTTTGTTTTTTTTTTATTTTATGATGTTGGGTTGAAACGGGCTTGAACCCAGGCCCCGCCGCCGCCAATTATAGTGGTCTATTAAATTAGACTAACTTTGATTTCTGAGTGCAGTAGTATCGTCATCGTAACCAAAGATAGATTTTAAGTCACCAACTCAAACTTCTTATATTTACTGACCTCGTTTGGTGGAATAAACAGAAGTTCAGTCGTTCTTCTTCATTTTTGGCACTAGAACCGTTTGGTTGTTTAAGCCAAGGTAAAAAGCTTATCCAATTGCCTCACTCCTGTGCGAATTTGCACCAGTTGCTCATCCCGAGTGCCGACAGGTCCTCCTGCACTTGGTCCTTCCATTTTGTTCATGTGCGCCCTTGCTTTCATTGTCCACCCATCAGTGCGGCGGGATCGAAGGGTCTTTCCCCCGAAGCGTTCTTATCCTTGTCATTTCATCTTCTCCTATAGCCATCGTCCACGCGAGCAGGGCCGAAAGCACACAAGGCCTTCTCATTTTTGATCGACATCGTCCATATTTCATCGCCATAAAAAGGGATCAACAGGACGCGAAATTTGTAGAGCGTAATTTTTGTTAATCGAGAGAGGGCTCTGCTTTTAAATTGCCCAACGAGTCCAAAGTAGCTTCTTTTAGCCAGAGTTATTCTTCGCTTGCTGTCCAGGCTGACACTATCGTGGTATTTATGCTGGATCCTAGGTAGGCAAAGTACTTTACCACCAAAAAGCTACAGCTCTCAACAATGGCGTGTGTCCCGAAACGCGTGGGCTCTTCATATGTTGCCCATAGGTACTTTGACTTGTCTTCATTCACCGGTGGAGCAACCTTTTTAGCTTATTTTTCCATACTGAGGAATGCCGTGGTTGCGTCCCTTTATTTCAGACCGACGATGTCGATATATATATATTGTGCCAGCATCAGCTTGAAAAAGTCGTTCGAAAGGGAATCGCCTTATCTAAAACCTCGTTTGTTCTCAAATGACGCAGATAGATCCGTCCCAATTTGGACGGAGCTGAAAGTTTTGCTCAACGTCACTTTATATAGTGATGTTAGTTGTGTCATACAGACATCTTCTCTTCGTGCTATTAAAAACAGCTTTAAAGTCGACAAAAAGATGATATGTGCCGATTGCTTATCTTTGATGTGCTGTTTAAATTTAGTCAATGGACTTACCAGGTCCCAAGCCTCTCTGATAAGGTCCAATCAGTTGGTGCGCGAATGGCTTCAGTCTTTCACACAGTATCGTCGACACTGCCCTGTACGCAATATTAAGAAGGCTTATTCCTCGATTTTTGGCGCAAATGGCGGAATCCCCTTCTTGTGGATTGGACCGAGTACACTAGATTCCAGTGTTCGGGGATGTATTCATCAGATCAAATTCTGCTTAAATGCTGGTACGTGCGCCCCGTCAACTCTTCGCAACCGGCTTTGAGCAGCTCAGCCGGTATACCGTCGGCTCCGAGGCCTTGTTTTTCCTAAGTCGCCTTATTGCTGTTCTCACTTCGTCTTGGTCTAGTTGAGGAACGCGAGCTTCGTCCCTATATACTGGTTCGGGTTCTCCTTCGTCATTCCGCCACCTGTGTCGCCATTCAAAATGATTGAGAAGTGTTCCCTCCACATCTCAAGTGTACTCTGGACATCTGTTACAAGATTTCCATCTTCACCTTGGCACGTGCTAGCCCCGGTCTTAAAACCATTTGATCGCTGCCATATTTTCTGATAGAATTTTCGAGTTGCACTCACGCCATTCTGCCTCTCCTTTCGTTCTCTTGAAAAGGCGTCTCTCTTCTCTCCTTTGTATGCTGCGTGAAAATACAGTCAACGCTGACCAAACTGAACAACTGTCATTACTGATATTAATGCTGACCTTATATATCGCTTCCTATAAGAATTTGTCATTGAATTGCAAAGCATCAATGATGAGAGCTAATTCCCAGGTGGGTTCCAACATCCGAAAGCAGTTTTTGTGAAAATTTTGCCCAATTTTGCGTTTGTGGGTTTCATATCTTTAAATTCTGCAAGTATGTTTGTATGTCTTACTGCTCATACAAGCCGAAATATTTCCGCTTCTTTCCCTTTTCCCAACCACGACCAGCAATTTTCGCAGCTTCCGCCGAATTCGATGTTTTGTTTACTGTTATGACAACATGCGGACGCATCGCAAGGCAAACACTCACAGCAATATTTGTAAAGGTGATTGAACGTAATTGTTGGGGTGCCGCTGAATGTTTTCATTGGTATGTAATGTGTATGAGTGCTTGTGTGCCTACGCGCTCACCGCATCGCTTCACACCTCATTCACTCGATTTTGTAGCCATGAAATTTCGCCCAACTTTTTGGGTTGCGACCGCAAATTGCAACAATCGATTTTCGATTTTATCGCTGCGGTTTCAATAGCAACAGCAGAGGAATCAGAGGTAAGGCGTTAAAAGTTGCCGCGAATGGGCCTCCCTCCATACGTACTAACCTTGATAGGGTATACATACATGTTGCGCGAATAACTGTTACTACATACCTATGTACATATATGTATATTTCCCATACATACACTCCACTGTATACTTTCGCTGTCGTTTCCTGCGCACAGCTCCACTGAACCATCAGCGCATAGATTGGCCTGATATTGAAACGTTGCGCTGCGGTGCGCTGGAGTGGCATTCGCGTACAACGGTCGTTGTGGTGGTCGTCCTTGTTGTTGCCGCATCGCTGCCAGTATGAGCAAGAGGTTGGTTGGCTGGCCTTCCGCTTCGTTGCTTGCGTTGCTCACGGCATTTCTACATACAAATATTTTTACCGCAAAATTGTTGCGTTGTTGCGAATAAAATTTACAATTTATGATAAATTCTGAAAAACGACAACAGCGAAAGTTGCCGCAGTGGTCGGTCATTCGGCAGGAAAGGAGGAGGAGGAGGAAGCGCTACAGCGAAGCTTATCATAACACCGGGAATACACTCNTGCTCGAAAAAGTTGCCCAAAATTGGACTTTCCGAATGGACCACCTAAGACGCAGCCGCGGTCAACATTTAAATGAAATTATCTTCAAAAAGTAAATGTCATGGACCAATCTAACGTTTCAAATAAAGAACCGATGAGATTTAGCAAATTTTATGCGTTTTTTTTTAAAAAAAAGTTATCAAGCTCTTAAAAAATCACCCGTTATATAGATATATATACACCTGGTGAAAACTATGCGTAATTGGTATGTAAAGCACACGCACACACGAACTTATTTTTCCACGCCGAAATGACCCGTTCGCTTTGGCATTTTTTACTACGCGGTGCAAATTATCCAAACCGCAATTGAAAATGCTCAAAGTGGCGCAGCGCAACGGACATTGTCCAGCCAGTGCTATGCTACGCAACGAACTTCCAACTTCCTGGGCACAGGGCGTATGCAGATAAACGGATGCCTCTGCCGTGCGGCTGGCTGTGCGGCTGTGCGGACGAACGCAACTAAAAATTCTCATACAAAAGCGCATAATTAGGTTGCAATTCAGCGGCCAGTGGCAATGACCGGACAGCTCTGCGCAACATGATACTCACAACACGAAGATTACACAAATTCACTTGTGGCAGGTTCAACTGAGGCTCGCTGATTCCTGGAAATTGCATGCAGCGGAGGTGGAAAGGCGAAAAAGTTTAAATTTGTTTCTGATTTAAATTATAATGAAAATATCTGTTTCTGTTATTAAATGAAAATGAATTGGAGCATTACGATATATGTAAAGTCTAGTTTGCCCTTAGTCTATATTTACAAAAATATGGAAATCAGCAACTTTAAATTAGTTCGAACTTTATGCAAATTAAAACTGCTCAAGTTAGTTAAAATATTCAGAAAAAGCAAATATTTTTTTTTTATTTCCATTTACAAGCAACGTATCTACTAAAAGTTTTTGGACAATTTGTTGGTAACCCAGGCCCAATGAGAGGGAAAGGATCGGAGGGTTCAAATGTCCCGGGCAACTAGCGTCCTTTGTGATGGACAAGTATTGCAAATGGTTTTTAATTTGCCGACTGTATAGTTGATGAAATGTGTAAAGGAACCAACTGCTATTTCAAATTTTTTAACAAAAGTATTTTTTGTACTAGCGATGAAAATTAAATTTACCTATTTGCCGGAAAGTTGTGCCTAAAATGGTGAAGGTGTTGCTCATTTTCTCCATATAAAAAATCGTCGAAAATGCTTCGTAGGGAAGAAATGACTGACATCGTCAACAAAAAAAAAAAATTTATCAATGGTAAACCCAGTTACTTACTTTTGTTATTATAAAATTGAATGGACTACAAAACTGCATTATCAAAATATTTCTAAAAAAATCTAATTAAAAAGCTCGAAATTTTTGCGAAAGTTTATGGATTTTTTCTTTCATCATGATTTTTCAACTAATATTGAACTATTTGCAGAGATATGTATCAAAACTGTAAGCATTTGGTTTATCTCAATGAGGCTGCGAGATGATTATACATCAATTTGAAGTTAGTTGCTGCATAAGTAGAAATAAACAAATTTTTCTGAGGTAATTGGTTGAGCCACTGGGTATCAGAGTTGTGAAAACTGAATTAATTTTTTAATGCACTAATGGTATTTAAGGCAATAATGTTAATGTAAAAAATGTATGCATTAATTTATGAAATTTAATGCAAATGTGTATTTCAATGCATTAATTCTGAAAACTGTTATGCTAATGAAATTTTTTTTTCATTAAATTATCCAAGCTAATGCTAATGAAAAAATGTTTATGCACTGAAATGTTTAATACTTTTACTCGTTTGCATTATTAAAAACCATTAAATTTTTGTTTCTGGTGAAATATAAATAGCCTCTTTTGGAAGGACTTGGAATAATTACTAATAGTTTTTTCAGCTTCATTATACTTATTATTTGTATTTGTAGAAAAAATCCTTTTAAACATTGTTAGATGTTTTATGAAAATAAAAGCCAATGTGCACATGCAACGCAAAGTGCTTTTGTAGATTTTTATGTTGATCATTGATGCATACTTTTCAGGTGATTTTGTTAAAAAAGAAAAAAATTGTGACAACGCTGTGACAACAACACTGGTCACACGCTATAATTCTTGACAATTCATCAACGTGCGATGAATGTAAATATGTATGTATGTATGTATGTAAGTAAATAAGTGCAAAAATCAACGCAAGAGCACAAAACTCTCAGATTTACTACCACTTTATTCACCATTCTCACCTGACAGCAATTAAATTAATGTCGGTGCAGTCTTAAATGTCACGACTAAATGACATCATCCACTCTTAACCGCCACAAAGCAAACAATAAAATAAAGCAAAGCGATTGCTGTTGGCAGACTCTTAGCTAAATTGCTGTTTTAGGTAATGCAGCAAAAATAAAAAATAAAATAAACGCTCAGAGAATTGGAAAGGAAAGCGACCGTCTGATTGTCAAAGCAAAGAAAGCAGAGCAGCAGAAAAACCAATGCAAGGAAAAATAAACCGTCCAAGTTACAGCCACAACCCCCCCATTCACGCGGGCAAAGCAAAGCCCGCGCTTAAGTCAAAGCTGCAGCCGGTGGTCGAGCCAAAGCTATTCGTTGGAGTATTTGCCCATTTTGATGCGCATTAAGGTCCGCATTAATGTGATGTGCTGCGATGGGACTAGGGATGTGGGGTCGACGATGTGATGTGTTGCTGATGTGACGTTTTAATGTGGTGCACCGCATTCGAGTGTTGTGCAAATAAAGCGATTGCACTAAAAATTGCTACAGACAAGTGTCTGCTGCGCGCGTGCGTGTGTTTTAGATTGCATGTGCATGTGCGTGTGTATGTGAATATGTGAAGTGAATGCACAAATGCGCACGATTATTTACTCACTCACTTGTACTTGCTTCTAAATGCATGTTACACATAGTTACTATGTATATATGTATGTATATGTGTGTTTAATTTATCAATGCATTACTACAAAGCTTTTCTAATTTCACTTCGTACTACGCACACATATAAATTCCAACTATTTGTGTTTGCTTTGAAAGCATTCTAATAACTTGGAAAAACATTTGCGGTTGTTGGTCGAAGTGATTTTCAATGGTTTTTTGAGCTCCCACCCC
>NW_016157938.1:45537-67110 GCF_001687245.7 Rhagoletis zephyria
CGCCCCTCCTCTTCAAGGCATTGACCAACAGCACTCGTACGAATAAATGCGCTCAACGAGTCAGTGAACCAATATTCAGCGATGGAGTTGAGTATGGATCAGCTTTTTACTAAAGAGGTGGCCATTAAAAATATTGCCTCGAGCGCTTCCTGAACAGTTGTTGGAAAAATCAGGGCGCGTATTGAAAGGAGATTAAATTGAATTTTATTTAAGCGATCCTGAATGAATTTCAAATGTATTCCATTTAAGCTCACCCTAAAGGTAATTTGAAGCACCTTCCTTTTTATACGTCTCCTCTCTGTGTTATTAAGTTCGTAAAATTAAATGATGAACTTAAAATCCGTACAACGAATTGTCTGGGGTTGGCTTATTTATTGATTAAAATACAGCAATATTTGTTTGTATGTATGTATACGTGAGTCCATCTACGCTCACAAATACACATACACGTGCTATATATGTACGTATGTGGACATGTTCGTTGGTTGGTAGAAGCGTCGCCTGGACACATGCCCAGGACCCAATTAGTACTCGTAGCGCCATTTTATACGCTTTCTCAGGGAACCTTGATTTTTTCTGCTTTCGTTATTGTAGATCTCCCTAAGATTTCATTCCTTACTCGAGCCAATGCTGGGCACTCGCAAATATAGCGTCGGATCGTTTCCCTACTTTCCTGAAGATCACACACAGTGGTTCCATATCAAATAAAAGCGGAAAAATTCAATATCTTTCAAACGTTTAGCCCAATGAATTTGTCTAATGAAACTTCACGGACCATGCGGTGCTTTAAGTGTGGTAAAATGCTCTTTTTCCAAGTTTTGGTGCTTTTTGAAACTCAAAAGTTGGCAACACTGATGTTGAGATCCAGTAGAATGTCGTTCAGTGCCACCGCCCATAGTAGCGGAAACAGAACTCCCCCATTGGGGTGTGCCTCTATTCGCATAATGGGATAGCTTTACTGAACCAATTGTTGAAATTATAATTCTGTTTCTAAGTATTTGTTGTAATATGGAATATATTGATCGTATTTTCCAGTCCATGGTGTTGCCTACAAAGCACATAGAACCAAAAGTGGCCTTATCGAACACTTCTTGGACATCAGCAAATACTCTCAACATGCATATTGATAGGTCATAAGGCGGCTGTCCCCCAAAACTTTAGGCATAATTAACCATTCGACCGTGCGCTCCAGACTCTCCAACATGATCAGATTGACCTATGAGTGAAATGTTGTTTGAGAATGAATACTACCCCAACTTTTCTTCAAATACTGAGAATGTGGCCAAATGCTACTTAGAAAGTTTTTATTAAATAAAAGCCAATTCAATTCAAACAACTTTGATGCGGAAATGTTGTATACATTGCTTGAATGGTCAGCATAAAAGAGTGTGGAATTAGGAGTATAATATTTCGAACGAATTCAGAAACGATTATATTCGGCCGCAATAATGGGAAGAAGAACAGTGCCGAATGGGAAGCCTTTTTACTGCCTTAGGCTTTCCTGCCGGACTTATAGACATACACTCACGGGCAAATGTGAATATTTATAGACAATGAACTTACATATATTTTTGTTTATATTTATTTACATATGCATACATACATAAGTACATAACTGTAGATTTGTTTTATATTTACTCGTCATTTGCCTTTGGCTTTCGACTTAAACTGATACATAATTGCTTTATCGTATGCGGTTTTATTGTTGTTGTTTACTTTATTAAATCGCAACTCAGTAATTTTTAATGCACAGCTTGTTTTACACATCTTTCAGCCATTTAACAGAAAAATGCTTGACAAAGTTGTTGACCATATGGCACACATATGGAAATCATTTTAAACTTTTCAATATTTTCAGGGCCATTCGAAAAATATTTAATTTTAATTATTTTATTGCCTTTCCCCACACCGAGTAGAAAATGTGGTAAAATTAAAATCTTTTTCTGTTGAAAAGTAGATTAAATGAAAATTTTGCTGAAAGCGCGAAATTTTGCGCTCTCGACAATAGTGATTGATTATAGATATGTATACTACATGTGTAGGTATTTTTGTATAAATGAGGTAAATATACATACATATGTTAGCGAGGTATATGCATTTAATATTTTTAATTTTATACGCTCTCACAGAGCTCACCAATGGCCATACTAGTATAATCAAAAAATATAAAATATAGAGAAGCTACTTGGTGATTTCATTCACCTCTCAAGATTGAATAGAATCCATTTAAATAAATTTGTATTTAATCAAATAAAATTTTTTAGCTCCTTTGCATTCTATGTTCCTTGCTTACTTTTGTGTATACAATCAGTTTCCAATGACATTTTAGCGGAAATATATTTACTTTCAATATTTTCGAGTGGAATTCTATCAACTAAAAGTTAATAACAGTAATTTAGGAATTTAAACAGTTAAATTTTTAGCGAGTCTAATTCAGTAAAGTACAGTATTTTCCGCCAACTGTTGAATTACCAAAAATTTAGTTCTTGTTTTTGAATCAACAAACCCCTGTGTCCATTTTTAATTGTTAAAAATATATTTCCAATTTGTTTGTCATATTTTAATTACGCAAAAAATATGTTCACCTTTCGATAACAAAAAATGCATGTCAAGGGCTTATTTTCCAATTTTAGAAACCAAAAATTTATGTCCAACTTTTATATAGCTCAGTTTTAAATATACTGGAAAATTATCATCCAGTTATTATCCAACTTTTATGAACCAAAAAAATTCTATAGCAAACTTTTAAATTACCTTAAAAATTATGTGCACTTTTTAATAATCAAAACTGTATATCCAGTTTTTAAATAACCAACAAAATATCGACATTTTAATTACCAAAATTTATCTCCAGTCTCTAAAAACTGAAATTGTGTGTTTGCTTTTACTAAATAAAATTTATTTACAGTTTTTAAATAACCGAAATTGTACATCCGTTTTTAAATAATGAAAAATATTTCTCCAGTTTTAATATAACTAACCAAGAATTATGTGTGCTTTTGAATTACCAAAAATGTGTGTCTAATTTCAAGATAACCAAAAAGACACGTTCACCTTTTAAACCAATAAAAATGTTTGTCAATAAATAAATAAAGATTTGGCGCTCACATTTTTGCCAAGTCTTTGGCTGTGCTTCTCCTGCTAATGGTATATGTAAAAGAAGGTATATATGTAAAACTTTATACCGCCTCCGAACGGCAAGTGGTTCTATGAGAAGCTTTTTCATCGCATAAAAACACTGGGCGGTTTACCAAAGCCTGTTTAGAGGGAACGACTTTTAGAAAAACAGTTTCTTTTGTTTTGTGGAACCCAGGTCCTACGTATTCGAACCAAGGTAATGCGAGCGTAATTGCATTAAAAGCATTATAGCTGTAAATGCTAACTTCCCGAATACTACGTCTAAAAATATTAACCTCCATTTGACAAAAAAAAACTAATTTTTTCACTTTACTTCGAAGCCGAAAAAATTATTTATATAAACTTGCCATGTATATTTATCATGAAATTTACTACATGAAAAAAGATTCATCTTTGAGTGCTAACTAGACATACATACATACATATGTACTTGCCGACGCTCACAATTATAGCCTGTTGTAAATTTAGCACCTACCTCTGCGGTTTTCGATAAACTTCAATCACATATATAGAAAACAAACTTTTTTATTATCCCCGTTAAAACCAACGCTACCAATTCGACAAGTTCTGACAACTATTCGAACACACGCAAGGAATTTTGGAAGAATGTCAGCAAAATCGTCACTGTGGGAAAATCCATACAATTGCACTAAGGTTGTTGGGTGTAATGCATTGCATACCCAATGAACGAACAAAAAGTTTTCAGTTGCATCAAATTCGGAAAAGCTCAACATATACTTATGTTCTTATGTACTTTTACTCACTTGCCAGTAAATCGAAAAGTAAACAACTAATTTTTAAGCAAAAAACAAAACCGACTTCAATACTCATATAAAAATTTAAGAGTACCGTTAATTTCTTCATGATCCAGTGATCGGATCTAAGTAAAAAAAATAATTCTGGATAAAAAATATTCCGACTTTGTTGCTTTTACCATCATTCAAAAGTACAGTAGATACATATATTTACGTATTTAATATAACATTATTTTTAAACCGTTCACTGCTAATTCTCTGAGAGAAATCGCCCATACTCATAAAAAATACTTATGGTCTGATTATGGCACCTTACCTTAACTTTCAGGCTCTCACTTGAAAATTCTCTTAAATGGATGTTGCTTATAATTGAACAGCAGAAACTTAACGTAACTTAATGCCACGTCGAAATCTGTTTCATTTTGATTTTCTAAGTTCTACGTTCCGTTAAGTTAAGTCAAGTTGCCATAATCAGGGTTTTAGCCATTTTTCAGACACTACTATCACTCCATTACATTAAGTAACCAGTTATTAAATGCGATGGGTCCAGCAAAGCTTGTAACTGCAAACATAGCATATCTACTACTTTCCCACACCGCATGCCAACAACACCCCATCACTGAATGCAAAAAATGTGTCAAATTCAGTGCAAACATGGCTGCGATGACGACGGCTTTTGCACGTCGATGTGTGGCGACAACGCCACTCACGAGCTATTTTTTTTTTTTTTTTTTGTTATTGTGGCCCTGTTGTTGCAGATATGTTGATGCTCAGCTGTTGTGGTTGTTTCCTATTAGTTACACTGCCGCTTGTTGATGCAACAAGGGCTTGCATTCGCATTCTTTACATGTTTGCATTGTTTTGCTGTCACACTCCGGTGTTGTTGTTGTACTGTGGCGAATGCATTGGCTGTGTTTGATGCATTGGCTTTGTTTCTGGGTGGCGCATCGTGCTTTGCGTGCCACGCAAAATGCGCAAATCAATTGTTGTGTGTGTAGTTGCAACACTGGCCGCTGTTGCAACATATGTATGTATGTATGTTTTTAATTTTTGCACGTGGTTCTCGCGAATATTTGCTGGATTTTGATGCGGTCACAATTTTCGCGGAACACGTATTTCGCGTCCGTATTGGCAAGCGCAATATGAGTAAATATTCACACTACACCAAAATTTCAACGAGTATACGTATACACACACACACTAAGGCATATGGAAAGTACAAATTTCGTATTTTGCGGTGCATCGTTGCTATTTTGGGATTTTTGATTTATCCGTTTAATTGATAGGGGTTTCGCAAATGTGAGAGATATGCACGTAGATATTTTTCAGTATATACGATATGGGAAAATCTGATGTATACATATGCACACGATTTGTGCTATACGTAAAAAAGGGTAAAAGCTTTACTTTCGCCCTTTGTCACACTTAATTCAGAAATAGCGTTAAGTTTTCTTTAAAAATTCTTAAAATTAGCTCCTTGCTCACTATCGGAATTTTCCAGCACCGCCTGACTTCTTTTATTCGCAAAATTGAGAAGGTGCTTTTGGACCAACAAATTAGGTGCTAACTGAGTTTATCCACTCCCTTACATTCCACTCAATTTAGTTATGTCACCCTACAATATCTGATTTTACCCTACGGTATCCGACTAGTAAGTTCGAGAGACTCTGTCCTAACTTGGGAAAGGCGAAGTATAAATAAGGCCTTAGGCAGCGCTGTGTTGAGGACGAACATCTGACCTTTTTAAAATCCAATTAGCTGAACAACCATCACCGATTATTTTCACCACCCCAACATAACTAGTTCATTCAGTTTTGATTGCTAACCTAATCACTTCCTGGATTCTCAGGATTGCGCTGTACTAAAGTTACAACTTAAATTTTAAATCTCAAATTAAATTAAATATTTAATTGGAGCCATTCAAATCAACCCTGCATTTGTTCAATTATAAAAAAATATTTGTTCAGGACCATTTTGGCTTCAGTTTAGTCCCTTTAACGAAAAATTTATTGACTAGTTCGGGGGTTTTTTGGTACCATTTCGGCACTAGTATTTTAAAAATGTCCCTAACTAGGCCCAAAATGTTGCCGAGAAAATATTACTTCCATCCTATTTATAGCATGCAAGATCTTGAAATAAGTCCGATTTCAGAAGCCATCAATCTGCTTACTAGGATCTGCCATCAGACAAAATAAAATGAAAAATAATTTCAATTAATTCGCACAAACATCACTGGGACTGATTAAAACTCCTGCAGATATTACATCTATGTATACTTATGCTATGTATGTACATACATATGTATCAGCTTCATAAATGATACAGCCAAACGCAATCTCGCGTAAAAAGTTAAATTTCACTTCAAGTGACGGCGTTAATTGTATAGCTGTAAGGGCTTTCATTTAACTGTTATATATTAACTATATGCGACCATGTGTATAAACACGCATACATACATATATATGTATGTAAAGTTTGCCTTCTTCGCGCTGACAACACATAGCCGCAGCCGCGAGTGTATATATGTATTAATTTATATTAACATATAATATTTATTATCTGAGGGAAATTTCGAAGGCGTAATAGCATTATTTGCACTTCCGCTGACACAAATACAGGGTATTTTAAAATAGCTAAAGGCCAATATAAATACCCCACACTTTTTAAAGCATTTCCGAAAATATTTGCAGCAACGTGTAAAAATTATCAACTGCACCCTTTATTTTGAGGTATGAATATGTGTAAGTATATACAGAAACAATAGCATTAATTTTCAGAGTGCAAGAAAATATATATTTCGAGGAAATTTACTGCTACAATGCATTAACTGCTACGTATGAGTACTTAAGATGGCCTTTTAAAATATTCTTCAAACTAGCAGACCGGCGGTGATACTTTAATTCACATATCCCAACAAACACCAAACACAATTCCCCAGCCTTAAAAATAAATTTGTGATTCTCCAGTTGCTAACTAAAATTTCGGATTTTCCTAGTCCATATAACTACAAAACTAGCTGAGAAGTAATATTGTATTAACTTAATTTTTTTCCAACAAAAATGCGATCTTTTTTAATATCTATGTAGATTGAAAACTTACCTTTGTTGTCAACTTTCAAAACTAAATGCTTATTGGGATAAGTACCTGAATACAAACATACACCCATACTATGTGCAGAAAATAAATGGTTCATAAATAAATGTATTCAAGGCGAAATGCGCTGATTGCAAAATACCTTCTCGACTACCCAGTGCGTGGACTTATCGTCGCCATGATTGTCAATTCGAGAACTCTTCATTAGCTGTGAATTCGTTTCTTCGTGATAAAAGCCAAAACCAACGGATTCACATCAGATCATAACTGTATGCCTTGGACAGAGAAGCGCGGCCTGAACCCCTCAAGATATTGAGCATCAATTCAACTTGTGCTCAGCGTACTCTATATTCGTACATATGTATATATGCATGCAAATGGCCTTGCCGCAGAACTAATAAGTACATACTGATGTGTACATACATATGTATATATTTAATTTATTTTAAGTAACTACGAAAGTAAGTTGCTGCATTTTCATGATAATTCTCATGTTGATTCAGTTGGTGGACTGCATAACTTCTGCAGCTTGTCAATAATGGCTGCTTAAGTAAATCATTTGCGACAGTGAAAATGACACGGAAAGGAATGCCATAATGAAGAGAAAGTTAAATGGACGTCATTAAATTAACGTAGTGTTTTAATGTTGCAATTAACGGAGTGTAATAATATTGAAAACATATTTTGACTACACTTAAGGCTGAGTTTATCGCATGGCGAAATCGTGTCGCGTAAATTTGCAGCGATGCAGTCGGCTTAAAATTATTACTTATTCCTGAGGGATGTATTACCTAAGAAACAACGATATTAAATTTTTGGTTTCTTTAAAAAAAAGAGCAGAAATTATTTATAGGGCAACTACTTAATAAGCTAATATTTATCGTATTTATTTAATGTTTTTTTCAAACCAAGGTATTGTTTAGTTTTTTCGTGAATTGTAAGAAATGTAATGCAAATTGAACATTTGAATACAAATTCGTATATCTGGTTGTAGCTGAACGTGCAGAGATGTTTGCTGCTATTTGTTGGCTCCCCAGCTGGTTCAGGTTCAAATGCCGCCAGCGGCAACACATAATTTTATTTTATTTTCTGTCTTTGGTTTTTCTTATTCACGAAAAAGCATCTGTGAAACGCAGAACCAAATCAGACGACGAAGAAAATTTATTCAAGAGATGATTGCCGTTAATTGCTAACTTTTATAAGATACGGGCTCAAATTGCGTCCGAGGCAACCTGTTAAAATTATAATAAACATTTTTGTTTTGTATCTCCGAATTATGAAAAATTATCTGTGAAGTGCAGAACATAAACTTATTCAAACGAAATATCGATAACCAAAAGTTTAATTATTGTAAACAAAAGTGTGGTTAATATAATCAAACCATTGTTGAAAATATCAACCAAGGCATTGTTAATATTAACCAAATATCACTTTGATTCCTTTTCAAGTTTGAATTTGGTAATATTATCCAATTTTTGGTTGATTTTTTTCCTCAGTGTATGTAAGAAGCAACGCAGCCGACGCTTATGGGTCATAGCACTAGAATTTTTTGGAATCATGAGAAAGATATATTTTTGTACAATAATTGAATGTACAGTTAGTGTACCACCATAACCAACATCATTACATATCTTTTTGATGCCTATAATAAACGTATAAATACAATATGCTGACTACTCTAAATCAAACAACGATATTCTTGGTTGTTACAAATGATCATTAAATACGTCAGTAAATACGTTTCCGCTGAGGAGGACTCCCTCTTCCCCGTCTACCGCGAGATTTGCGTTAAATAATTTCAGGACTGAAGTCATTCCGGCAATGCTGCACCGTCTGCGTTATTCGCCGTCGCCAACCCGCAAAAGCCTATAAACTCTCCAGAGGCAGACTTTTCGGATGTTTTCATTGTCCAATCAGCCATAAGTTGTTGTTTGTTTGCAAGAGTCATTCTCCTAATGCCAGTTACTCGAGGAACGACTCTTTCGTTTTGTAGTCGTTCCTTACCAGATCCACGCGCTTATTTCGAAAATTAATTCGTTGCTACCGATAATATCGATGTAACAGTTAGACGCCCGTAAATGTACGCTCTTGTAAAAAAAAAAAATGTATCTGATCTGCTGCAACATCAAATTAAAGTAATCATGCGACAGTTGGTATGGGACGGTTCTGATATGACCTCTCCAATTCGGACAAAGCTGATGGTGTTGCTCAACGTCATCGCTAGTGCTCTTTCAAGCTATCATAATTATTTAACGGCAATTAATGCGATAGGGAATTTTCCCTAATTTTAATAATTTTTAGCTATTGTTCCATAACAAGGGACAATAAAATAATACGATTCCTGAAACAAAAATTAAAAAATTGCGACTGCTATTTATATGAAAATTTTAAATGTTGAAATGACATTTATAGTTATAGAATTTTTGAAAATATTAGTTCAAACTTAAATATTTTTATTAAATTCGTAAAACTAAAAGCTGAAAATATTGTTTCTAAATCATTTTTATTTTTTTCATTAAAAGCAGCTTCAAGGTAAATACAATTTGTGCAAAATAATTGTTATTATGCCTAACATAACAAACAAACAAAGTACTTTAATAAAAAAAAATTAATTATTTCTAACATTTACACACAAACAAAATAGTCGCACAATCACCATTTTGCCATGTTCGCACTTGAATTCTTAGGCTAACGGAAACAGGGTCATCACTGGAATCTAAAAAAAGGCAAGTAACACACGCGCCGACAGACACTGTACAAAAAAAAAAAACTCGACAAACCAAAATGTAAGCGAAAAAATGCATCCCACGTCTGGCAAACAAGAAGCAGCTGGGAGTAAGAAAAAAAACACCAGGACCATAGATAACAACAGCACCTGACTGTCCATGTTAAACAAAACGGACAAGAAACAGAGAAAATACGAGGAACCAAAAACTTGTAAGAAACCCGGTTGATAAGACCAAAAAAATGCACCGCTTTTTCTTCGGTGTAATGCCACCCACACCCATGCCGTGCCTGACCTACATACCCGTACATACTTATGTACATATGCATACAATGATCCACCAACAAAAAAGCCTAAAGCGCCTACTTCCACGAAGTGCTTTTTCCATTATTGGCGAAGATAAAATAAAATTAGTATCTGCCTCTGTGAGCAATAAATTCATGAATTATGGTCAGCCTAAAAGAATCTGGCTACGGCAGCGGTGGCGGCAAGGTGAAAGCGACATTGCATTTGGGAGCGAGCAGACAATGGCATCTGCATACATATATGTACACAAATGAGCGGTTTAGTAAGGGTTAGATCTGAGATCTGTATGAGCTAGCGATATGAAGAAAACAAAGAGAGGATCCGGAAAGCTTTGACAATGATGTTTTCTACTAAGCAGTTAGGTATAAATAGCTCGTAATAGGGGTGTACTACCACTCTGTAGAGGGTTCTTTCTAACAGTGGTCACACTTTTGGTAGGCTCTGGCAAACCTTCGAGTGTATTTCCCATAAAATCCATTTAGAGTTCGTGGGCAAGGAGCTGTAGCTCTCTCCATTTTTGTAATAACAGCAAGACGCACACCACAAATTTTAGGAGAAGCTCAGCGAAAACCTAAGGGCCAAAATATTATCATCATAAGTTAATAATGGACCATTCCAGCAAAGAGGACACCGCAGGTAAAAAATTAAATTACATCGATTTTATTTATGTAAATCTGTGAAAATAATAAAGCAGGTTTCACTATTTTCTCGCTTTTATTTTTATGAACGCAGCTGTAGTGCAACTAACTATATCTGATATAATATTTTTGCTTTAAGTTGTCGAGGCACTGCCCGTGTAGCAAAGGTTACAGTGCAAAAAATATTTATCCGAAACAAAAGCATAAGTATAATTCATGAGCTTTAAAACGGTGGTATTTTATTTAAAAAAAAAAAACATTTATCGCGAGAAGTTATAAGTATTCAAAGAAATGCTTATTCGAGATACCTCCCATCGCAGCAAAATATGATTTTTTCCTCGTAACAAACAAATACCTAAGCTCTTCATTGTTCAAAGAACGCCCCCTTATTATAATATAATAAATATTCACATCGAGCTAGTATCCTTCATTTTACTCGCAAACTATTCGTCCTCAATAGTGACTCGCCCAACAATGCCACAAAAGCACAAAATGGACATAAACATTCCAGACTCTCAAAGGAAACTCGCCAAGCGCTATACGCTTCTCTACAATGCCTGGCGTAGCTACTAATGTACCGCTAAAAGCCCGCCTGCAAACTTAACAGAAAAGATGTTTGTATTACACCTTTGCTGAGGAGATTCTTCACGTAAAAAATTGTTTAAATAGCATAACTTTTTTCTCATTTCAATGCCTTGTGGAAACTCGGCATTAGTATCTAATACCCACCCGAAATGGGAAAACCATCGCAGTCCTGTGTTAGCGAAGATCGCAGCATGGTTGTCTGAAAAGAAAGTGATTTATAAAAATAAGAAAAGTGCATTATGATCAGAATTTGTTTGCTTATTTAAAATTAACTCGTAGTTGAACAAAATTCCCGATTGTTCATAACACATTCAGTGATATACCAAATAGTCCCAAATTTCTCCTTTTAAAAGTTGAGAGTTGAGTTGAGTTGAAAAGATTTACAGCTCTAAATGAATTTCGAGCTGTTTTCACGACAAATATAGGCTAAATCAAAAAAAAAAGACTTCATTTAATTATTTACACCCCAGCCCTACAACGCAGTACCATAAAATGATAGTCGTCGCTTACAACTATGCTTTCCCTTTTACCTTAGTATTTATCTCCGAAGACATTGTTTTTACATATTTTAATGTGTTTTTATTTTTCTGTCTCAACCCACTACCACACATCTCCTGGGAGGGGACATGCGAAGCAGCAAAAACGACAGATGTTGTAAAAACAAAAACAAAAGACAACAACAACCCAGCGATCAGTAGTAGTGGCGACAAGAACACAGCCGGTGGGCACAAAACGCACCAAAGCATATTAAGTATTCCCAAAGCAGAAAAAGCGAAAGAGAAACCAAATACTCATAAAAAATTTGTAGTTGAATGCGAAGGGAGGCGAGTCGTACCGAGGCGAGGCAGGCTTTTTTCGACCAGAGTCAACGACGAAAAAATTACGAACATTCGTTTCTCAGGTTGACTCACTGCCCTGCTCAGTCAATAACTCGCAGCAGCTGCCTTTGTTGTAGCCTCGCACCGTGGACTGCAGACTCTACTACTACTTTTTCTTCTTCCACCACTTTTCCTGCCTTTTCTCCTACTAGGTCACTGCTGTATTTTATGAATTCCATATGAATTTATGACTGCAAAACAAAAAAAAAACAAAAAATAACATAACAACAACAACAACTATAACTAAAGGTAATAAAGAAAGCAACCGACTAAAAATGCCGGAAAGCAACGGCAAAAACAGCCAGCAACAACAACAACGGGAGCAGCAACACGCACTGTCCTATTGCCGCCTTAGCAACGAAGCAAATGGAAAATAGGTTAAGTATACGCCGCGTACGTCCAATTCAAGTTTTTTGTGGGTGTGNCGAACCGAACACTGATTTTGGTAATAAAATTCAATGATTTGCAAGCGTTGCTCGTTAGTAAGTCTATTCATGATGAAATGTCAAAGCATACTGAGCATCTTTCTCTTTGACACCATGTCTGAAATCCCACGTGATCTGTCAAATACTAATGCATGAAAATCCTAACCTCAAAAAAATCACCCGTTATATATGTGCAAATGTGTTTGTATTGTTTGCCAGGTAGTGAGTTGGCAGGCTATTGAAATAGCGACGCATGTCAGTGTGTGTATGTAATGTACAGTTGTGCTATTACTCGTTGACACAACTATCCGATTGTCGTGTGAGGTGGTGCTACTACAGCTCTTTTCGGTGTTGGGGTCTGTGTGGAAATATTTACGAATAGTAAAAATCAAATATTTTCTCTAGGCGCGTAATAGTTCGTAACCGACAAATGCAATTCCACGTATAGGTAGACTGAAATCTTCACAAAATAGCAATAAAAACAATTTTTCTTTAAAATTTTGCACGACTTTCTAATTGAACCTACCAAATATGCGCTTCTACTAAAATTACTCACCATTAAATTTGTTGATTAAGCAACCTATATAGGTCGTTCTTCCACTCAGGTGTCGATACAGAATATTTCGGACAAGAAAATGCAAAAACTGAGTTTTAAATTGTATGCATTATTGAAAGTCTAACAAATCAAAGTAGCAAAATAAAAAATCGTCAAACACTTCACTTTTTATACCTTAAAAAAATAATGCCAATCTGAAACAGCAAAAATCATCTTGAAAACTAAATATTGGAAACGAAAAATTTTGCTCAGCTGAAAATTGTTATAGCATTAAGTTATACATACAGGTGTACAAGCTAAGAAAAACGTTTTTTTTATCTCTTTTATTAAACTCAATTCAATTCTCTTTAGTATAAACAAAATAGTGCAATTTGCATTGAAGTCCTCTCATTAGGTAATGGACATCCGTTTTTGAGACTGTATCTACTGCTTTCTGCCAACTCATTTTGGAGTGCTGCTAATTTTTGATTTCTTTTTTCGTTTTTAACTATTTTCTTTCAATAAATTGCATGTTGCTTTATGAATGACAGCAAACGTTTTTGAAAACACCCCTTCACATAAATTTGGTGATTTATAGTGCCCGTGGTAATAAATGTTTCTCTTTTCTTGCCACACTAGCGGATGGGCTGCCATATCAAATATTGATTAGGCCAAAAAATAATAAAAAACAAGTAAGAGCAGCGCTGTCTTCGGCTATGCCGAAGGCTTCATACCTTTCATGAACATCTGCAAATTTTACTTTGACAGATTACTGCTTTTGAATACATCTGCATACATCGATAGAGGAGTTACATACTTATATAAAAAATCGCATCTAAACAATCAGAGGTATGGAAGATATACTTTATATGACACCAATCTAAGTGATTTTCACTGCTATGTGATCGGTATGTAAACCGGTAACACAATTTATTGGGTTTAGTTTCCTACATAAAGGAGATATATGGCAAAAACTGGTATCTGAACAATCAGTGCTATAGGAGATAAAGCTTATACAGCATAGATTTTGACGATTTTCTCAGTAGACTTTGTATTATTATTTATAAAATATCTTACGAAATTTATCGGTTTTAGCTGTTCAAATAAAGGAGTTTTACAGTAAAATCCCATATCTGAACAATCAGATGTATGGAAGATATATGTTGTAGTCATCCGATCCTTGTTATTTTCACTGTAAGTATTCTGTTAATAATGAGTGAAAATGGTGCGAAATTTCATGTTCCTAGCTGCATAAATGGAGGAGTTATGATAAAAGACCTCATATCTGAACAATCAGTTGTATGGGGGCTGCAGGTTATAGTGACCCGATCTTTGTTATTTTCGCTGTAAGTCTTCTGTTGATAATGAGTGAAAACAGCGCGAAATTTCATGGTCCTAGCTACATAAATGGATGAATTATAACGAAAAATCTCATATCTGAACAATCAGTTGTATGGGAGCTATAGGTTATAGTTACCCGATCTTTTTAATTTTCACTGTAAGTTTTCTGTTGATAATTATTGAAAACAGTGCGGAATTTCATGTTCCTAGCTATATAAATGGAGGAGTTATAACGCAAAATTTTATATCTGAACAATCAGTTGTATGGGAGCTATAGGTTATAGTGACCCGATCTTTGTAATTTTCACTGTAAGTATTCTGTTGATAATGGGTGCAAGTATTGCAAAATTTCATGTTCGTAGCTGCATAAATGGAGAAGTTATAATGAAAAATCTCATATCTGAACAATCAGTTGTATGGGAGCTATATGTTATAGTGGTCCGATTCTTCCGGTTCCGACAAATGATTAATACATTATAAAAATACACCCACCTACCAAATTTGATCCGGATATCTCGAAAACTGAGAGACTAGATTGCATACAAACAGACGGACAGACGGACAGACGGACAGACGGACAGACGGACAGACGGACAGACGGACATGGCTAAATCAACTCAGCTCGACGTTCTGATCATATAAGTATACATTTTAATGGGTCTATCTCTTTTTGTTCTGGTACTTACAAACATCGGACCAAAGAAATAATACCATTTCACCCTCATGGAAGGTATAAAAAACAAGCAACTTTTCCAACATTCTTAGCTTGAACGCACCTCGGATTCCACTCGTCCTCGTTGCATTATAAAACTCAGCGCCCTGAATCTGCTTAAAGGCTGCTTCGACCTGCATATGTTTCCTCGTCCCCACACACTTTTTCTTTCACTTTTTTCCCCCAAAATTATCTCCGCAATTTCACACTTCGCCGAACACATTTTGAGGAATACGTTGAAGTTACGAAAAGTAGATGCGTGAAATTAATAATGAAAACATACCCTTTGAATGCGTATACTTACTTTTTATTTAGAATTACTTTTACGCAAGTGATGATTGAATGCACTCGACTAGGTTTTTTTCGTGTCTATTCTTTATATAAGTACTCCATTTCTTATTCAGTTATATCGTGACAAACATTTGTTTGCTTGTAAATTTTTCTCATAAGCCTCACGCTTCTTCGCATTTATAGCCGCGATTGCTATTTATGCTTGTTAGCGCTTGTGTGTTGTTAAAAAGGATCTAAAAGGACATTTAGTATACTTATGGACCAAACAAATTGCAAAAGCCCACGCAAGTAGTAACCAAGTATCTATCGCCTGCATATGTGCATATGTACATATGTCTATAAATGTATGCACGTATGGATGTGTGTATGTAAATGTCGCCAGCAATCGCACATCCACATCTATAAACAATTTCACGACACTTATTTATTTATAGGAAGCAAGTTAAGCCACTTCGCTGTGGCATACGGATGCACTGACGTGTATGTAGGTAAGGTATGTTTGTATCTATGTAGTAGTCGAAGTATGTATATGTGTCTGCCGGCATTCAGATAGATAAAATCCACTTTGACCGGAATAATGGCACAGCCCATAATATTGGCATTACTAGAAATAATTCTGACTATTACAAATGGCCATTGTTTGCCCACTTCGTTCTTATGGCTAAGCTTTTGGTAGATACATATGTATGTATGTATAAATGTATATAGTGGCAGCTAGGCGTTGAGTTGGGTGGTATTTATGGCTGGAAAGCAATTTAAAACAAAATATGATTGCTGCAGAAAACAAGTAACAATAATATGAATAAATTGCCTGTAATAAATACTTTGAATTCAAAACAAGATTGCATGGTAATGAAATACAGAGGCGTTTTATTAGCATGACAGGCATTATATCTGTATGTAAACTAATATGAATATTATCAAAGATGGTGATTATTTTTTTGCAGCGTTTAGCCTGGTGGGATGTGGCCTTTAAGCGCCATATCATAGGTTTATTCGTTTTGAATTGTGAAATAATAATTACAGTAATGTACATATGTATTTATAACGGTGATAGAGCAGAAGGAAATTTCTTAGGTGATGAATTCAAGAAATATCGTAACCTAAGTGAACAAACAAAATTTTTTACGAATATATGTATGTGTTCCTTATCTCTTAAAGCAATCAGATCATTTTGGCTGAATGTACTTTTCTACCAAAGCTGCCTGCTCACATTTTTTAAACATTTATAAAATAAATTATTTAAGTTAAAAATTAGGAACTCCTCTTAAAAGTTACTGCGCTATGCTTGAACTAAGAGGGTATGTGTTTCCAAATCTTAAATAAAACACTTGTGAAACCAGGCGTTAAAACTTATCGGAAATTCTTAAATTAAAAGATTCAAATTAGTATTGCCATCTCATAACCCTGTCTCAGAAAACTTTTCAAGGACGCCATATTTCAAAATTGGATTGAAGAACGCCATATTTCTTAATTCGGTTAAAAATCCCATATCTCAGCTGGCGATTCAAAAACGACCTATTTCAATAAATTCCAAACTCTGAAATAGGGAAAGTTTTCTGAGATAGGTCGTTTTCGAACTGGCTGCCGAGATAGGTGGGGATCCTCCACACAGCTGTTGGTATATTCCTCTCCACGAGAAATTTACTATACTCTTCGGCGGAAGGAACTTGTGCTAGCGGCAAGATAACTTTTTAATACAGCGTGAGGCTGCAATATAGTTTGAAAGTTTTTGCAAGCATATCCATCCTCCAAAAAAAGCTGATAAACTCAATTTCGAGGTGAAAGCTTTTTTTATACAAAATATTGTTTTCAAAAAATTAACTGTATAACTTTTTTTGCATTTTTTTTTTTTAATTCTAAGGGAGCTATAAGTCATTCAATTAAGGGCCATTTTCAAAAGTAGGTTTTAAAAGTTATCCACCCTTTAAACCAGGAACCAAGAACGCGATGCAGGTTTGGTTTAGCAAGGCACGAGAACAAAATAAAATATCGAGAATGTTCCCACAAGAGAGCCAAGTGGGAGCAAAATTAATGAGAGCAGTTTGAACGGAAGCGAATTGAGTACGAATGGTTCAGGGAAGTTTTCGTAAAGAGCAAAATGCGAAAAATAAACTCTCGGTAACGTTCTCAGGCAGAAAAGAATGTGAATTTAAGTTTCAGAAACGTTTCCAATGAGAAAAAGAGAACGAAAGTATCTATGAACATTTTCAAGGAAAATCAAATAAGAACAAAAGTCTGGGAACGTTCTGTTGGAGGAGAACAAAACGAGAAGAAAAGATTTGACAACTTGACGTTAGGAAAAAGTGGGGGCCACTGCCTGTTGGGATGAAAAATCATCTCAATGAGAGGCACGATTTTTAATTCTAAGCCAGAGGAAAGCTGGATCATTTCCACTTCCAGATCGTTTATTATTACGGTGACCTGCCCATTCATGGAACAATTTTTCATTTTTTGTGCAAGAAAAGTTCGCGTCTTAAGTCTTTCATAGACTTTAGTTGCATAAATATATTTTATTTCTTTTTTGATAAATTTTAATATTCACACATTTCAAACTAATGGAAACGCGATGAGAAATATTTTTTTTCTCGCTTCCATTCTTCGCGGATAATTCATTTTGTTCTTGGTCCATGCATTAAACACAAATTTTGTTCTGAAAAGAAAAATGTGTTTGAAGGCCAACAAAATTTTAAAAGCTACTGCAAAGAACCCGAACTAAATTAAAGTATATGAGGCACATTTTTTACTAATGGCGTTTTCTTTTCTTCAAAAAATGTTGCCTATTCATTTCCCTCCCCTTGGTATTTGTTCGTAGAGAGCACTGTGAAGGCAATATTTTCCGGTGGAAAAGAAAATGTCAAAACAGTTTTGTCGTACTTTTCCTACAATTTTTAGTATTCGAGTCGATGTCGTTACAGGAGTGAAGGTTATTATTTTTACCAGAACCTCCAGATGCTTATCATTGCTTTATGGGATGATCCGGTGCCATAAAGTTCGCTTCCGAGCGTCAGTACGCGTCTACTCTTCTTCTTATCCTTCTTTGTAGGCCATGTAACCGCACTAAGCTCAATTTGCCGGGCCTAATAAAGAACGTCAGTTGTTTCTCTGAGAATCGCAAGTTGTGTAGTTGTATTCTGGCTTTCGCGAATTTTTTCTTGTAATGGCAAATGCAAATTTTACATTCAGAATCAAAGAGTAATTAACAGGACGGACGCCTCTCTTGGCGACTGTCAATTTAATTAAATATTTTTTTATTTTGTATTTATTACTGCTTCCTCTGAACGTCTATGTTTTAAGTACATTTACTTAATTACACACTTTATACAAAATTCCCAGCTACATTAGCCATTTCAATGCGCTTAATTAAGAAAACATTTTTGCATTGTTAAATGGCAATTAAATATTAACATGCAAATTAATTGGCCATTAGATTGGATTTTTCTCTGTTAAGTTGCGCGTAATGCCAACGGAAAATCGAAGCGAGCAAAACAGTCTAAAAGGTATGAGAAAACGCTCGTTTACACAGTTACCAGCGGAGTGGAGCGCATTAAAAAAAGAGTAATAATAAACAAATAAAGCCAATGTGTACCAGCAATTTTTCTCACATTGCCAATGTTCGAGCATTAATGCACATACATACACACACACACACACATTCCATACACGTTCGAGCTAATAAATATGGGGTCCGGTGTGGCTCGCAAGAGCTACATACATACATACATATGGACCATTGTGCTGCGCGACACAGTCGTAAAAATCACTCGTAAACAACTACACTTTGAATAGCCATTGTTGCGGTACAAATGAATACAACTTTAGCGAGAAAGTGCACAATTTTGTGTGGGAGGGGGTGGGGGGTGGAGAGCGCTGCAGCAAATACATATTAATGCCAACAAAAGTTTTCTCATTTAAATCCTTTTCGCTTGTATTACACGCTCGGAATTTATACCTTATTTGCTTGCTTCGTTTATTTTATTTGATGTCAACCTTTATTGTTGAGCTTTTTTCCAACGAACTTGCGTAAGTAAGTATTTACATACCGGTTTTCCTTTTTTTGGGTTTTGGTTCCATTTTCACCTTCGCTGCGAAAAGATTCACAAATTCCCAAAGTCATTTAAGTATTAGATTATTATTTTTTTAATTTTATTTCTATCTTGCTGGGGACTGTTGTCCTTTTCCACTTGCCTTAATGACTTTACTTAGAGACGGTTTGCCTACCGTGTTTAAGTTTTTTGCTCTGTTTTATAGCACTTTTGGGTTTTACCTTCTTCAGTTTGGCCTGCTCTGCTTTTTGTGCTTTCTTTAGTTTTGCCCTATTTGTTTGAGGATTTTGACACTTAAACATGTGTCATAAAATTTTAATGACTTTTAATTTTCGTGTCTATTTGCCAGCAATAAATGCGCCTAACGATGTTCTTTTAATGAGAAACCGTAAAAAGAGTTGGGTTAGTTATTAATTCTCTTTTCGGGCCCTTTTTTTTTTGGGCTTGACTAATGGCATTACATTAATGATTACATAAATTGTGAATGAAATAACTTTCCATATATGTATGTTTATTTGTTTTTGCGTTTTAAGTTTATTGAAGTAATTAGTTATAACTAATCATATCAACTAAAATATTTTTCATTGGCAACTAAATGTAGATACCTTCAGAAATTCATAGTACTCAGATAAGTAACTTGCCGTGTAATTGCTTTTTAAGTAAAGAATCTGGACTTAATTTGTTTACCTATGACAGCAACCTCTGTGCCCCAGTTAGGAACCATAGCCCATACCAAGTGTCTAATTGCCGAGATTCCAATTTTTATATACGTTTAGCTCTTTGGCTGTCCACTGTTCTTGCCACTAACCAAGGTATGCTGTCTAGAGTTCTAAAGCCTTTTTTCCTTTCCTAATCCAGCTGGTCTATAGGTCCCGCATTAGTATGAGAAAATGACCCGAAGACTTTCCGCATGCTGCTTTGACGACATCTGAACTTAAACAAATGTCATGCGTTATTTTATCTTTAAAATTTCGTCCCATTACTTGCGACCGTAAAGCATTACTACAAAAGCGATCAGTCTTCAGCATGATTCTTCTATTTTACCTGCCGTAATGACGGCGTCATGGGTATGTCGACTGGCCTTCCAACGAGGAAGGTCTCATCTGGCATGCTATGCCATCGTAGCTTGCATTCCAAAAGTTTGGACCAAAAACTGAGACTGATTTTTAGGTCATATTTCGCCAGCTTTCAGTGGTCTCCTAGGCCAACTCCCAGTTTCTACGATCGCTTTTCACCAAGTTTTTTAGAATAGTAGGTATTTTTAAATTATTCTCCAGTGCCTCCATCGTGTTAGACCATGCGCTGATTAATGGATTTCTGACATTCAACATTGCCAAAAGTTTTGCGCATTTGAAAGGCTGTCAAGCTCATTTCGTTACCGGTAGGGTACTTATGACCTTTTCTGTATGACCAAAAGATGAAACAGGCCTGAATCTATGACGCCTAGACGACAGACTTACGGTATTTGGGAAAGCTGTTGCGAGACAAGTTCTTAAAATTTAGTAACTCTGTACAATTTTTTTTTATTGGATTAACGATTAATGATTAAAATTAAATAATCTTAAGCACAAGCAACGATTAGCGATGAAAAAAATTTAATCATTAATTATACAGTTGCTTACGATTAATCCTTAATTGCGATTAATATTTCAATCGTTAATAAGTTTTATATTTTGCCAACACTGGTTTGAGGTAGTGTATAAAAAAAGGAGTTCACCTTTGCGATTTTTTTAATTAAAAAATTCTGTGTTTTTCGATTTTCTATATATCTTTTCTTTATAGCCTTATAACACCATTAAACAGACTAGAGCCATTTTTGTAACTATGTTATTTTTTGAGATATTCGAGATATTGAAAAATCCCTGAAATTTTGAAATTTGCATAACTTTCGAAAACAATATTTCCCTTGGCATTACTTTGTTATAGGACAAAAGAAAAGTTCTGATCCAAATTCATGCAAAACAAAAATGGTCGATTCCAATCATTGGTCGATTCGTCGTTAATTGACCCATATTTATGTATACATATATGCAGTGGCGGATTTAAATATTTGCCGCCCCTAGGCAATTCATAACTTGCCGCCCTTTATTCACGAAAAAAAAAAA